>NW_016107348.1:4500775-4521871 GCF_001604975.1 Cebus imitator
CAGGGTTTCACCATGTTGGCCAGGCTGGTCTTGAACTCCTGACCCCAGGTGATCCACCCACCTTGGCCTCCCAAAGTGTTGGGATTATAGGTGTGAGCCACCACGCCGGGTCTATACTACTCATATTTTTAAGTAATTGCTACACACTTGTATACTCTCTACCCCCATTAACTTTTTAAATTTTTATTATTTATTTTTGCCACTGAGTCACACTCTGTCACCCAGGCTGGAGTGCAGTGGCACCATCTCAGCTCACTGCAACCTCCACCTCCTGGGTTCAAGCAATTCTCCTGCCTCCGCCTCCTGAGTAGCTAGGATTACAGGCATGTACCACCATACCCGGCTAACTTGTATTTTTAGTAGAGACGGGTTTTCACCATATTGGCCAGACTGGTCGTGAACTCCTGGGCCTCAAGTGATCTACCCACCTTGCCTAAGCCTCCCAAAGTGCTAGGACTACAGGTGTGAGCCACTGCAACCAGCCTTCTCCCATTTACTTTAAAATCTCCCCCTCTATTTATTTTTCTGTTATAATTGATAGTTTTTCACTGCTTTGCATTGGTAGTGCAGACAGACTCAGCCTATGAGCAGGGCTTTTATGATGGGACTTTTTGTGCCCAGGTAGAGAATTAGGCTGGCAAACCATGAGGTGGAACAGTGCTTCTCTGAATGTAGGCAGTAGACCACCATCACCTGGAAACTTGGCCCAGACCTGAATCAGAATCCCTGGAGTCTGGGCCCAGGAAGTGATTTAACAAACTCTCCAAGGGATTCTTAGAACTTTCCACTTTTAAGAGGTGGGTCTTGCTATATTGCCTAGGCAACACCCTTGAACTCCTGGCCTCAAGTGATCCTCCTACCTCAGCTCCCTAGTAGCTAGGATTACAGGCAAGCTGTTTCAATTTTTAGTCTGTTCATTCCAAACAGAATCAAAGTCTCCAGAGACACAGGGTAGTTCTGAATAGCTGGTTTTTAAGGCAAAATTTACCTACTTCTCTCTTTGAAAAGTACATTAATTCAAAGAACTATGGTTTGCAGAATGTCCTATGGCTTGACGCAAAGGCAGAATGATTCCAGCCCATTTGTTACCTCTGGGAATGAGAATCCATGCTTTCCAAAGCATACTCATTCTTTAATAATTGAGATGTTATCACCGGCCATGTGCGGTGGCTTATGCCTATAATCCCAGCACTTTGGGAGGCTGAGGCAGATGGATCACTTGAGGCCAGGAGTTCAAGACCGGTCTGGTCAACATGGCAAAACCCCATCTCTACTAAAAATACAAAAGTTAGCTAGGCATGGTGATGGGTGCCTGTAATCCCAGCTACTCAGGAGGCTGAGGCAGGAGAATCGCTTGAACCTGGGAGCCAGAGGTTGCAGTGAGCCTAGATTGCACCATTGCATTCCAGCATGGGTGACAGAGAGAGAGACTCTGGTTTTTTTTTGTTTTGTTTTTATTTTTTTGAGACACTCGCAGCTGCTTGTTGCTTCCCCGGCTACTAGAGCAATACACAGGGAAAGTCCGAGTACTCAGCTTTACTCTCTCCAGCTAAATGCTAGGAAGGAGGTTGAAAACACTGGCCAAAGTTTTATTTGTAGGTTACTGATGTTTTCTTTTCTCTGCACCGACCTTGTTTCTGCTAACATGTAAATTTGTTTCAATCATCTTGGAGTAGCACTTACCATTTGATAGCACCAGGATTATATCCCCTTCCTGAAACTCCAGGTCCTCTGGTTGGGTAGCCTCATAACTGAAGAGTGCTACCACTTGGCTGCCTTTCTTAAGCTGAGGTTCTGTGGTCTGGTTATTAGCATCAGCTTTTTCACTTTCCTTGGGTTCGTCTGGAAAGCCTTGGTCACCCTGAAATAATAAAGGGGCTGTTAATTTCCCAATTTCCTGCCCGGCCCATTTTCTTTCTCCTAGTGAGTGAGAACCTGCCTTGCTGCCTCCAAGGCTAATGCATAGTGATAAAGAACATTCCACAGTGACTCCTGAGCCTGGATTACGTTGCAAAAACATTGTTGGGAGTTTTAAGAGGGTTGGCTATGTGTAGCCACCAAATAGATTGAAGCTCCTGTCAAAGGAAAAAATTTTAATTAAAAAAAAGTTGAAGTAGTACACATTTAGAGCAGAACTCATTCTAGGAAGAATCTTTTTAAAAAGATGCTGAAGGGGTTATTCCAAAGACGGTTGGAAAACCTAAAGTGACCTTTCAGATTTCCAAGAGACCCCCGACACTCACTCACACTCACTCTTACCCCCGGGCACTGGGGCCTTTTGTCTCAGCCCCAGAGGCTGTTTATACACTGCCCTTCTCTAGGTTCGTTATTTTTCACTCTTCCTCTCCCACTTTTCTTTTCCAGCAAACATTTGTCTCTGACTTGAGTGAGAATCTACCAAAAACCCCCTTCCTTTAAACGCCTCTGCCCAGCTGTGAGGATGAGGTTTGCAGGAGGAGCCAGGAAGGAGTCGGCCTCTACCGTGGCTCCAGGCCAGGATGAGCCAGAATAGCTTTCCTGCTTGCTCATTTCTGCATCTCCAAATCCACTTGTAGGCAGAAAACAGCAGCTCTCCCAAGGATTCACATATGAACTGTTTCGTATGATACGCCCTCCACCCTACACCAATGGAACTGCAAATGCCACAACCTAAAAATGCAAAGTCAGAAAAACAGGTGAATGGAGGGAGAGCTGAAACTTCTGAAATAGCCCTAATTAACAGCTTTGGTCAGTGGAGACTGGCCTCATTAATGCTGTATGTGGGGTTGTCTCCAGCCTCAGGACTGGATGGGAGCTGATTCATCAGGAAGATCTGGCTATCCTAGCTCAGCCCCCCGCCTTGCTCATATGCCTCATAACCATTCTTTCAAACAAGACGTGGCTCTCCTCCCTGCTCACAGCAGCATCCTAGTGTTCAAGGCCTTCCATGATATGTTGCCTTTCCAGCCTGTCTCCCTCCACCCTCCCCATTGCAGCCAGGAACACTGAGCCCCTTTACTCACTATGTTGACTTTTATGGTGTTCCCTTTCCATCTGTATAATGCATCCTTTCCTCCTCCACCTCATTACTTTCTTATTGTTTTACGGTGAAACATCACAATGATCTCAGCAGCATTTTCTTCAGGAAGACAGCTCCTACCTGTTCCACTTCCCTCTGGCAGTTCTGGGTGAAATAGTTTACCACATGCTTCCGTAACACAGTATGCCATTTCTGAACCTCCAGCAGTTTACAAAACATGAGGCTTCCCATGCCTGCCTATCTGCAAAGCCCTAGGTGCTCAGCAAGTGTTTGCTGAAAAATGTCACCAGCAGACAACCCAAATGTCCACAAGCAGGTGGAGTATCCATACAATGGAATACCATTTAGCAATCAAAAGGGTGAGACTAGTGAAACAAAAAGACTACATACACTGTACAATCCACTTACATGAAATTCTATAAAAGGCAAAACTATATTTAGAGAAAGAAGATGGGTGGTTTTCGGGGTCTGCGGTTGGCAGAGGGAATTAACATCAGCAACAAAAAGAAATGGCAACTTTTCCTCTGGAGGCCAATGGACAGAGTTCAAGAGTCTTACCTTGTTGCTACCATGAATGCTTCTAGCCTCTAACTTTTCAACTGACTCCCACTGTTCTTACTTGAAAGTCAGACTTCAGGCTAGTAAGACCTCAGGTTCATCAGAGGGCCTGCCCTGGTACCAGCAGTACAGCGGGGTAGATAGGAATAGAGGCAGGCTCTGGAGTCTAAATGCCTGCCTGCGTTCAGCTCCGCTACTAACCAGCTATTCAGTCTTGGTCAAGCTGCTTGACCTCTCTTTGCCTTGTTTCCTAAATTATACAATGGGAAAATAATGTCTACTTCACAGAGTTGTGAAGATTGTAAGAACTAACACAGAATGCACTTTGCACAGTATCTCACATGGGAAGTTCTCATAGATACTTGCTGTTAATAGTTTGTTACCCAAATCATCTCTTTGTGAAATGCTATTCTCTTTCACCCTCATGTGAAAGTGTTCCTCCTCATGTTAACTTGAGAAGGTTGGCCAGGTGCAATGGCTCATGCGTATAATCCCAACACCTTGGAGGCTGAGGTGGAAGGATTGCTTGAGCCCAGGAGTTTGAGACCAGCCCAGGCAATATAGTGAGACTATATATACTGTAAACAAAAAATTTAAAAAAGTAGCCATGTGTGGTGGCACACATCTGTAGTTCCAGCTACTTGGGAGGCTGAGATGGGAGGATTGCTTGAGCCCGTGAGGTGAAGGTTGTAGTGAGATTGTGCCACTGCACTCCAGCCTGGGTGACAGAGCAAGATGAAAGAGACACAGAGAGAAAGAAAGACAGAGAGGGGGGGAAAGAGAGAAAGAAAGAAAAAAAGAGAAGAAAGGAGAGGAAGAGGGAGGGAAGGAAAAGAAAAGAAACAGCTTAAGAGGGTGAAGAATGGCTCTGAGCTCAGCCTTACGCTATGATGTCATTCCAACCTTGCTCGACAGTGATGGACGGGATGTTTGACAGTCAGGCAGGGAGCCGATGGAGGCGCAGGACGCTTTCTGTGGGCTCTTGCCCTGCGGGGCCTGCTCTTCTCTTGTGGGAAACTCCCTGCTGCAACTGGAGTGAGGATGCAGGTAGCGGGGAGGCAGAGCTGTGACTTGTTACCCACTATATCCCCAACACCATGCACAGTGCCCAGTACGCAGAAGGTGCCTGGTAAATGTCAAATTGTTGAGGAAGTGGACCCGTGGAAACATAAGCTTAGGTGCCCTCGCTGCACTCACCACTGTGTTCTCACACCACAGGGTCAGGCAGTAGTTTTTCACCTGGCCCCAGGCATCCTTCATGCTCTCTTCTGAAAGGGGCACCAGCTCGTTGCTGTCCCGAGGCCGATAGCTGGGTGGGGGTAATGAGTAAGAATAAGCCAGAGAACATGATCACAAACACCACCCTCCTCTTCCGTCCTCCGGGCCAGCACAAGGTCCCCGCGGTACTCCTCACAGCTGCCCGCATGGAGCTCACCTCAGCTTAGTGTGTTCCAGCCGGAGCTCCAGTTTCTTAGACACCATGTCCCGGACCTCGCTGTAGGGGAGCCCGGGCCGAGTCTCCATGACTACCGTGTACTTGTAGTGTACTTTGAGTGTGTAGGGCATGGGAACACTGAGCTTCACTTCCTGAGTGGGGAGGAAGCAGAGAGAACTCCTGAGTGTCTGAGGCTTTCTCTCAACATCCCACGTCACCGCAGCTTTGTGATTTGGCATGGGGGTACCCCATGCAGCAGGGGAGAGGCCAACAAGTAACCGGTTTCATTGTAGCCTAAAAGGCCTTCAGAGGTCCTTTGGCCCGACCTGTGCTTGGACAGGAATTCCTCCTCAGCAGGATCTGGCCCACCAGCTTGGGAAGTAGGAAATGTGTGCATGATAGTCGGGGAGGCTGTTAAGAGGTCCCCAGCCCATGGACTCTGTAAGGTAGCAACTGGTTCGACCCTTCCACTGGGGCTCTTTCTACAATCTGGACAGGCATGTCTGTGGTTGATAGCCTAATCTCTCTCATCTTCTCCCACTTGAAACAGTACAAGGGAAAAATGTTACCTTAGGCTCTTCTTTTTGTTTCTGACCTAAATGGAAAAAGCAGGGAGTAAAACAAAAGATGATGATGAATGAACACGCTTGGCCAGCCCCTGCCACACGCAGATGAAACCTCTTCGAACAGGGCCCCCAACCTCTTACCCTTTAATCTGTGGGGGAATTATTAACCTTAGTAAACTGTGGGGAGAATCTAACCCTGGGGAAGCATGAAGGTCACGAACACATAAACAAACTCAGTCTCAGCTTCCAGGGAGCCTGTAGGTAATTATCAAAGGACCAGCATATCCTCACCAACCCGCGAGGTTAGTGGGATCTCAAAAGTCAGTTAAACCCGCAGGATCCAAGGCAATGAAAATCAGGAGTGCAAGGTGAGCCAGAGGCCACCGGAAGAACTACTAGAGCCACTTACCCTCACCTTATTCTTTATTTGTGTATGTTTCCTACAGTGCATCATATATTAATGTAATATAATTTATGTAAGAGAAGCATGCATAAAGATATTTACTATTGATCTCAAACCTAGCTGATCATTAGAATCACGTGGGAAGTTTTTTTCTAAAACACAAATTCCCAAGCCCCCTTCCAGTCCTAAATAATCAAGAGCCAGTAGCCTAGGACCCCATATTCACAAAATCATCCTGAGTTTACATGCGATCCTTGATGAGCCTCTAGACAAAAGATAACAAAAAAGCTGTCAAGGACGTTGAGCAGGAGCAATGGGAGCAATTTGAATATGGAATATACATTATATAACGTTATATGAATGTGAAGTATACTGGATACCTGTGTTTTTGCAGATACGTAGGGTGAAGTGGCACAAGTCTGTAACTTATTTTCAACTGGCTCGAGGGAAAAATAGACTGTAGCAGGGCCAACTCATGGTGCAAAATGTTAACAATTGGTGAGTTCAGTGAAAGATATTCTGATGTGTATTGTATTCTACTGTCAACTTTTCCGTAGGTCTGATGGTTTTCAAAATAAAAATGGGGGAAGGGACATCGCAGGAGATTCTGATGATCAGGCACGTGCGGCGATCATGGATGTAGGATATGGTACTCTGTGCACCCCTACCAAGCACTTATCCAGAATCTGCTTCAAGTGCATGAATGATAAGAAGCCCATCACTTCCCACGACAGCCCTCTCCACACCAGGAGACAGCCATTCGGAGAGAACGTTTCTGTTTCACATCTGCCCATTGGTTCTCTGTTCAGCCTCAGGGCTCCACAGAACAGTTTCTTTTCCAGATACAGTGCCTCAGTCATTTGAAAACAGCCACTCTATACCCCTCTGAGGTAAACATGTACAGCTACTTCAACTTTTCTTCCTGAGACATGGTTTCAGTACCTAACGATCAAGGGGTGTGGTGACTAGGTGAGTCACTCAGAGACCAGCTACATTCACCCAAGCCTGGTGAGTGCTTTGCAGGAGGCAGGGAGAGAGGGCATTGATTTCATGTTTGGGGTGGGTGGGCAGTGCAGGAAAGGAGGGTTCTGGGCTGTGTGGTCATTAGCTGAGTGACATGTTGGGAAAAGAAGAAAGCAGAACTTCCTGGAAGGCGGGGAGAGGAACTCAGGAAGCAGCCTGGCATGCCCCTGCACCCAGACCAAGGCTGTTGCTCCAGGACCACTCACCTGGTGACAACTGGGGTCTTCCAGGGGCTTTGGAACTAGGAGGAGCTGGGATGTCAGACTCTGGAGAGCTTTCCTCCTGAAAGCAACAGGGAGTGATGATCAGACAAAGTTCCCAGGCAGGGGAGGATGTGGGAAGATCCCCCTACAGAGACTCCATGAAAAGGAGCCAGATGGAAATAACTTCCTAAAAGTTGGAATGGCACTGACATTTGAGAAAGACGAAGGAAAATGTTGGCCAAAAGAGGCGGCGGGGTTGGCCCGATGAAAATGAAAACCACAGTGGAGAGAAGAATCCTGACCCGCTAAAACGCTCTTGCTGCTTGAGCATCTCTTTCAGCCATATTGGAAATCCACTGGACATGGGGTAGGACTGAGCTCTTGTCTCCACTGCAGAGGGCATAGAGAAAGGCATCTGAAACTTTTCACAACATCTGGATATAGTGACTCTGACCAAGGAGGGCGGAGCTCATATATAACTGGTCGCACAGTCTGGAGAGAGACAGGCTCCACTGCCATGGAATCACTTACAGGGCTGCTCAGATCCAACAAAGACAGCCCTCTAGGCCTGGCAGGACAGACTTTGGAAGTGTGAGGAGGGGATTCAGTTTAGAAGCAGTGGCTGGCAAGGCCCACTCTGATTCAAAGCCCTAAAGCAGATCTCATTTTATTATTTTTATTTGTATAGAGGTGGCATCTCTCTGTTTTGCTCAGGCTGGTCTCAGACTCCTGAGCTCAAGTGATCCTCACCGCAGCCTCCCAAAGTGCTAGGATTACAGGCGTAAGCAACTGTGCCCGGACTCACTGTATTTCTAATGGCATTGTGCCAGCCAACACATTGATATTCTTCCAAGTGAAGCAGACACACCTGGGAAGACCTAACCCTCATATACTGTAGGCTTTGCTTCCCAAGTCACTTCTGACCAGGAAGAGTCGCAAAGGTGGGTGGGCCCAATGGGACCTATGGATGCCTTCAACTTAGCACATCTGGGCTTTTTTCCCTCATTCCCAGGTTCAGCTGTGGGCAGCTGGTGCCATCTCAAGCCAGGCTCAAGACGAGTGAGTCTTTCTCCAGGGGTCCGGACAGCACTTCTTTACACTGCTTCTCCCCTCCAGGGAGAGATCTCTAAATGGTGAGAGGAAATGGGTCAGGCCTTGGCATGGCATTACCTGGGGCTGCTGCTGAGGGTGGATCCGCAGCTCAACTGGTTCAAGGTAGTTGCAGGGAACAAGCCCCTTCTGCAGCGCAGCGTCACAGAATCAGAAAGGGAAAAGAAAGATGTGCTCATCAGTCCCCATACCACACAACAGCCCAGAGTCCTGGGGAAGGATGGCGAGCAGACACAAGAGTTCGGCTGGTCTGCACAGAAGGCAGCAGATGCTGCTCTGCAGAAAGACTGCATTTGCTGCCGGGACCCCATGCCCGTCACACCGCTCCCAGTCCTCTGCATACCTGCCCGTTGAACATGACTGTGGCCCAGTTGTCATTGCCCTTCTTCAAGACAAAGACAATGTTCCCTGGCATGACCTGGAGCTCTTCTTTTGTCTCAGGCACAAACCCGAACAGCACACGGTGAGCCTCCCCTTCCAGAGCCCTGCGGGGGTAGACACAAGATCCAGCCCACATGCCCTCACACAAGCACAGTGAACTTGGAGCCGGGGACTTGGCTCCAGCCTGGGTCTACTCCACACCTAACTGCAACTGCCCAGGTGACGCTGAGCCTGCCTGGGCTCCCACGAGGTCTTGGTAAGAAACTGGTATACACGTGCATATAACCATACATGCAGAGGGACAAGAATAAAAGCAAAAAGCCCATAATACCAGACAGTGAGGCCTTACAATCCTCGTCTTCCATTCCCTTCTGAGGAGGAAGGTCCCTGGCTGGGTCATCTTGTCCAGCTCCTGAGGGTGGGCTGGGGTGGATCAGGTGACTGTGGTCAGGGGAACAGTACAAGGTGGAAGTCAAGTGAGAGCCATCTGGGCGAGAAAGACAGGTGGGAGAAGAGGGAGGAGAACCACCTAGAGCCAGCGTTGGGCCAGGGAAAGGAGACTGTGAGGAGGGGAGGTGACGGGCAGCGTGCGGGATGCTCCTGGAGGGCTCTGAGGCTGCCCAGCTGCAGTGGTGCAGTGTCGGTTCCCTCAGGGCTGACCACGCTTTTAGGCTCTGGGGCTCTAATTGGCGTCACTTTGGAAGGTGTGACTGAGAGCTGGCGTTCGGGTTTCAGGCCTCCCCTCCTTTACTCCCTGCTCCGTTACTTCCTCCTCAGCCCTTCCTTGTTTCCAGACAGCGTGTCTATTCCTGTAGGAAATACAGGCCCTTCCAGCTGACAGGGAGTTTAGGAACGAGCTCATCCACCACCCTCATTTTTGTAGTTGCTTTGGTACTTTTGTCACTTTTTATTTATTTTTATTTTTTGAGACAGAGCATTACTCTGTTGCCCAGGCTGGAGTGCAGTGGCGCGATGTCGGCTCACTACAACCTCTACTTCCCCAGTTCAAGTAATTCTCCTGCCTCAGCCTCCCGAGTAGCTGGGATCACAGGCACGCATCACCAGGTCCAGCTAATTTTTGTATTTTTAGTATAGATGGAATTTTGCCACGTTGGCCCGCCTGGTCTCGAACTCCTGACCTCAAGTGATCTGCCCACCTCCGTCTCCCAAAGTGCTGGGATTACAGGCATGAGACATGAGCTAGCGCGCCAGGCCAATCACTTTGTGAAACCTCCTTTTTGGGTGGGGGGACCAGGCGAGCTTCATTACTTAGAGGGAATTCTTAAGAAAGCTGTAGGTTATGTCACCCTTTGTTTTTCATCTTACAGAAGGACTTCCTTTTCTTGAGTCCTTCCCCGTTACTTCTTTGGAAAACACATGCAAATAGGGAGTAGAAAGTGCTCGCACAGGAAAAAGAACGCCATTCCAGCTTCCTGTCTCCAGAGAGCTCTCCTTGCCCCCATCAGTGAGGGCTGTGGCCGTGCGAAACTGAACTCCTACCTGAGGTCAGCGTCCTGGCCCCTAGGGTAGCTATGTTCCACAGGACACCACTCCCCTTCAGCAACAACCTCTTGCCACGTGGGTGGCTAAGCACGTGGACAGGGGCCACTGGGACACCATGTAGCTGCAGCCAGGTCCCGATGCCCCACCCCACCACAGCCAAGACTCCACCCTCACCATACCATTCTGTTCTAACCTTGATAACAGAAGAAGCCTGACATTCTAGAAAATTCCACAAGATTTACACCCTGACCTGAGTTTCATCTTCATCCCTCCCTTTCTTGCCATTAGTTCAGGCTTGGAGCCTGGATATTCTGCATATGGATTTAAATCTAACTTACCTGAAGATCTCTGGGGTTTTTGGTCTGGGTGGAGGCTCAGCTGCCTGTTGAACATTCAGGAGAAGTGAAAATGGAAAAGGCAATGAGGGAAAGCAGGGAGACAGAACAAATGGCTAATGGTAACTCAAGCGTTCTTCCAGACCAGAAAATCAAATAATGCATTATTGACTGATGGGACACTGTGTCGGAAAAGGGCACAGTCACCCTGACTGAACACTGGGAAATTACACCTCCCACCAGCTCCCCAGGTGTGGGTTTCACTAGCACGGCAATTCATTTAGAGCCAGAGCTAGTTTCTAGAGCTAGCTCTCACACAGCAATATGGTGTCACAAGAGTGCTTCGAGCTTGAGCTCTGTCCTTTTCCTAGGACAGCTGCCAAAAGCTCTGTTCTGTAATTAATGTCTACTACGTCACATGACACTTCTGAGTATTTTTTAATTAATTTTTTTTTTTTTTGAGATGGAATCTCGCTGTGTCGCCTAGGCTGAAGTGCAGTGGCGTGATCTCGGCTCACTGCAACCTCTGCCTCCCAGGTTCAAGTTATTCTCCTGCCACCACACCCTGCTAATATTTGTATTTTTAGTAGAGACGGGGGTTTCACCATGTTGGCCAGGCTGGTCTGGAACTCCTGGACTAGAGTGATCTGCTCACCTCAACCTCCCAAAATGGTGGGATTATAGGCGTGAGCCACTATTCCTGGCCACTTCTGAGTATTTAAAATTGACACAGGATCCACTGACTGGGCAAAGATCTCCTCCCCCGTTCTACACTGGATACCATGGAGTCCAGTGACCTGGGCTGTGTTCCCCTCATGGTCCTCTGAGATCACGGACTCTAGATCTGGAACACAGGCTCCCTGCTCAGAAAACCTGCCCTCTGCTGGTGCTGGCCAGTGCTCTTCCCATGACGGTTTCATTGCCACAGAGCTTTCTTCTTCCTCTACATGCTCCCCTTCTCTTCACAAGGAAGCAATGTCTGCATTTCTAGCTCCACTGTCATCCCGTTCATCTGAGCCCACCTCTCCAAGCCCAGTTTGGGCAGAAAAAAGGTTCACACTCCCTGTGTTCCCGAGAGAACCCCTGCACATGGGTGATGGGTAGAGCCAGGAGAGCCCAAACCTCAGGCCCAGGCCCCACAGGGTTCCTCACTTGCCCCTGTACCCAAGAAGAGGCTTTGTTAACAAGCCTTCCATAGCTCGTGTTTTAGCTGCCTGAAAGAATGGTTGAGGTTTCAGAGAGAGGATCTGCACATCTCTTTAGAGATGTGAAGACTGACATTTGGGGGGAAGCAGGAGAGTTGGCTTCAGAGGACTTGGGGTAAAGTCTGACATTGCCTCATTCCCTTACCAGCCATGGAACCTGGGACTGCGAGAGGGCAGGCAGATCCCTCAGCTGCACTGAGGGCCACTTGAAGAAGCCTTACAAGAAGGCAGCTCAGCACACATAGTCTCTCTCCCCAGTTGGATGCTCACAGAAAGCTCTCGAAAACTAGGCCCATGGAGAAGGTCAGGATTGCCTCACCTGTGGTTGCAGAGGAGCAAACCCAGAGAAACTGTCTTGATCCACCACAGACGCCACGACCTGAAATCAAGGACAGGCGGGTGTGAGGCTCTGCCAGTGCTGTTTCCATTCATCTAGGTGTCCCTCCTTGCTCACGCCTTGAGCCTGGTTTCAGACGTGGACAGTAACTAAGGATTAGATTCCTGATCCTCTGGATTAGGATTTCAGCAACTGAAGAAACAAGTATTCACCCAACCCCTGCTAACACAGGCTTGCTTTCTCTCTTAAAAAAATGTTTTTATTGAGGTGCAATTTGTATAACACCAAATGAACTTTTTTTTTGAGATGGAGCTCTGTTGCCAGGCTGAAGTGCAGTGGCACGATCTCAGCACACTGCAACCTCCACCTCTGGGTTCAAGCAATTCTCCTGTCTCAGCCTCCCAAGTAGCTGGAACTGCAGGTGTGCGCCACCACACTCGGCTAATTTTTGTATTTTTAGTAGAGGTGGGGTTTTGCCATGTTGGCCAGGCTGGTCTCAAACTTCTGACCTCAGGTGATCTACCCGCCTCACCCTCCCAAAGTGCTAGGGTTACAGGTGTGAGCCACTGTGCACGGCCCAAATTAGTCATTTTAAAGGGAATGATTCAGTGGCATTTATCACACTCACAGTGCTGTGCAACTACCGCCTTTATCTAATTCCAAAACATTTTCATCTCCCCAGAAGAAAATGCTGACCCATTAAGCAGTGAGTCCACATGCCCCTTCCCCCTAAATTGGCAACAACCACTTCACTCTCTGTGACTGACTTGAGCCCTCTTCTTCTCCTCGGAGTTTTAGAAATCAGATTTAAAGCTAGCTTTATTTACAAATATGCTTATAGATAATTTTCATCATTCATTCATATAATCAAAACATTTTTGCTGAGAGCTGTTATGTGTCTAGCTCTGTGCCAGGCTGTGAGGACTCAGTGGTGGTCAAGCAGATGTGGGCTCTGCCCTCTCAGTGCTGAGAGGTTGCACAAGACATTTCATATAAGCGGAATTGTGTAACAGGTGGCCTTTTGTGTCTGGCTTCCTTCACATAACTTCATGTTTTCAAGGCCCATCCATGATGTATCATGAATCCTACTCCATTCCTTTTTATGGCTGCATAGTATTCTGTTGCATGGATATATCACATTTTGATTATCCATTCATCAGTTGAATAGATATTTGGGGTGTTTCCATTAACCCAGCCTTTCTTGACCCCTGCTAGTATGCTAGACCCCAGCTACCCGACCACTGGGCAACTTTAGCCCTACGAATGTGTCAAAGTCAAATGTAGTTTTGGAAAGGCACTGTTGACTCACTTCAGATCATGTCTGAAAGAATTTACCTGGATTTATTATTATTATTATTGTTATTATTGAGACAGAGTTTCTCTCTTATTGCCCAGGCTGCAGCGCAGTGGCATGATCTCAGCTCACTGCAACCTTCACCTCCTGGGTCCAAGTGATTTTCCTGCCTCAGCCTCCCGAGTAGCTGGGATTACAGGCATGCGCCACAGCACCTGGCTAATTTTGTATTTTTAGTAAAGACGGGGTTTCACCATGTTGGCCAGCCTGGTCTTGAACTCCTGGCCTCAAGTGATCTGCCTGCCTTAGCCTCCCAAAGTGCTGGGATTACAGGCACGAGCCACCACACCTGGCCACGCCTGGATTTAGAAGAAGTTCAATTTAAGACATAGTCTAAACATAGGGCTACATGGAGAAAGATTCCTCAGCCCACTAAAACGTGAACTACAAGGCACATTAAGCCAAGAGGATCCTACGCTAATCTCTTTCCCTAACATGTTCTCTCCATATTTATTTTTATTTTTTAGAAACAGTCTCACTCTGTCACTCAGGCTAGAGTACAGTGGTGCAATCATAGCTCACTGTAACCTTGAATTAATCCTGGGTTCAAGCGATCCTCTAGCCTCAGCCTCTCTACTAGCTAGGCTGGTCTCAAACTCCTGGCCTCAAGTGATCCTCCCACTTCAGCCTCCCAAAGCACTGGGATTACAGGCATGAGCCACCCTGCCTGGTTCTCTCTTCATATTTAGTGAGCTCCTCATGGCTGTGTTTTCCCTCCATTGGCTCAGTCCCCAAGAATCAGCATTCTGTGAGTTACCCTTGGCTCCCACCTAGGGTCAAGCTGGAAGGGAGGAATGAGAGCAGCCTGGAGAAAATAAACCAGAAGTGGCTGCCTATCTTTCAGCCAAATCTCCTTCCTATAAACAAGTCTCTCATTGCCATCCCAGGAACAGAGCCACAAGGAGGGCCGGCCTCCTCTCAAGAGTCCTTCCCACCTTGCTCCACATGGCCCAGGCCACGGGAGACTCAGGAGAAGCCGAGCAATCCCACCTACCGTCGCCTTGCCTAGGTAATCCTTCTTGGCCAGCTGAGCCACTTGTCTCTCATTTGGTCGAAACAGCCTGCCCACAGGGATCACCACGGGCTCATACAGCTTCTGCTTCTGTAACACAGAAAATGTAGCATTTCCTTACCTGAAAATGGGGGTGACGATGCTTGTGCTGCCTCCCTCAGTGAATCGATGCAAGAATTCATTGAGATAACCACATAGAAGCATTTTTCCAAATACTGTCATTCCTCTAGGGTGTTAAGGTAGGGATCGTTGGTTTCAATATCACCTTCTGCTGAGAGGCCACGTAGACATTTTTGGTGCTGTTTGCCCAGCAACCTCTTTTCCCAGAGGAACTGCTCCTCTCCCACTCTGTGGTGTCTGTAGGGTTCTTGCACAGTGCAGATGGCACCACCACGACAAGGATGGCCCGGGATCAAGCAAGGCTCATGACAGTGCTCCCTTGGATGGGTGTTTGCTGACGAGGATAGGCATATAAAGACTGACTTGAGCCCTCTTCTCTGTGTTTTAAAGATCAGATTTAAAGCTAGCCTTATTCACAAATATGCTTGAACTATGAATAACTTTTATCGTTCATTCACATAAAACATTTTTTCGTCAGGTACACTGGCTCACATCTGTAATCCTAGCATCTTGGGAGGCCAAGGTGGACGGTTCACCAGAGGTCAGGAGTTCGAGACCAGCCTGGCCAACATGGCAAAACCCTATCTCTATCAAAAATACAAAAATTAGCCAGGCAGGGCCGGGCGCGGTGGCTCAAGCCTGTAATCCCAGCACTTTGGGAGGCCGAGGCGGGTGGATCACGAGGTCAAGAGATCGAGACCATCCTGGTCAACGTGGTGAAACCCCGTCTCTACTAAAAATACAAAAAATTAGCTGGGCATGGTGGCACGTGCCTGTAATCCCAGCTACTCAGGAGGCTGAGGCAGGAGAATTGCCTGAACCCAGGAGGCGGAGGTTGCAGTGAGCCGAGATCGCGCCATTGCACTCCAGCCTGGGTAACAAGAGCGAAACTCCGTCTCAAAAAAAAAAAAAAAAAAAAAAAAAAAAAAAAAAGCCAGGCATGGTGGCATGCGCCTGGAATCCCAGCTACTTGGGAGGCTGAGGCTGTAGAATTGCTGAACCCAGGAGGCAGAGGTTGCAGGGAGATCACACTACTGGACTCCAAGCTGGGCAACAGAGACTCCATCTCAAAACAAAACAAAACAAAACATTTTTGTTGAGAGCTGTTATGTGCCTAGCACTGTGCCAGGCTGTGAGGACTCGGTGGTGATCAAGCAGACATGGGCTCTGCCCTCTCAGTGCTGAGAGTCTGTGCAGACCACTCCAGCATCCCACATCCTGTTCCGCACTGCCGAGGGGTCCCACTCCGAGGGCGCTGTGAGGCACGAGCTCTGCCGTCCCATACTCTAGGCCCCAGCTTCTTAGCACAGATTCAAGAACTTACGTGGAACTATACCCTTAGATGAGTGCTACCCGGACTCACAGAAAGAAAGCACCACTCTGATGGTTTCTCAGTGGCACGTCCTCTGACACAAACGAGCATCCAGTGAACTCCTCTCACCACCTGCATCACCGATATGCTTACCCAGACACACTCCATGGCCTTGTCGATTTTGGAATGTCTGGGCTCAGACTTCATGCTGGTGGCCAATGCTAACTGTTCCTCAGCTTTTTTCCATTCCTCCTTCTTGGCATACATGAAAGCAATGTTATATAACACCTGGAAAAGCACAGACCACAACACAAAACTTGAGACTACTCCAAATCAAGGTGCCAGGGAAGGGCTCACACGTATACTCTGGGAATGCTGCCTGGTAACATTTCTCCCTTTCTCAGCATTCCCGGGAATACCTAAAATACAGTGCAATTAGTCTTGCTATCAAGTTACGTCAAACACAAACACGGTGTTAAGAAAACACCATTGAATGTATAAATGCAACATCATGCGTATTCTTCCCATAACCAAATAGGTCAGGAAGGGACAAGAACTATTATATACAGAGTGTTCAAACCAGGTTTAACAAAAGGAAAAAGAATTGGCCAGGTGCTGTGGCTCATGCTCCCAGCACTTTGGGAGGCTGAGACAGGCGGATTATGAGGTCAGGAGTTCTAGACCAGCCTGGCCAACATAGTGAAACCCAGTCTCTACTAAAAATACAAAAATTAGCCAGGCGTGGTGATGGACACCTGTAGTCCCAGCTATTCAGGAGACTGAGGTGGGAGAATTACTTGAACCTGGGAGGTGGAGGTTGCAGTGAGCCAAGACCACGCCACTGCACTCCAGCCTGGGTGACAAAGTGAGACTCCATCTCAAAAAAAAAAAAAAAAAGAATTGTTGTGCTGTTTTAGTATGAGTTGCTTTAGTGAAAGAGTGACTTGCTTAAGGCCCCTTCTAGAGGCAGAGAGTTGGGAATAAAATACACGTGTGTGGCCTTCCAGTCCAGCCCCTGCCACTGTACCTAGGCTGCAACACTGGACAGGTACAGGGTGGGAAGAGGGATCAAGATGCAACCTCCTGTACCAGCACCAGCAGAACCTGGCTCAGACCATATGAGTAACAAGACGAATACAGCAACACAGGCCAGGCGCTGTGGCTCACGCCTGTAACCTCAGCACTTTGGGAGGCCAAGGCAGGTGAATCACTTGAGGTCAGGAGTTCAAGATCAGCCTGGCCAACATGGAGAAAACTGTGTCTATTAGAAATACAAAAATTAGCTGGGCGTGGTGGTGGGCACCTGTAATCCCAGCTACTTGGGAAACTGAGGCAGGAGAATCGCTTGAACCCAGGAGACAGAGGTTAGCACAGAAGCCAGGGGAACGCTTCCCCTGGGGTGGGAAGGGAATGGTAAATGCAACAGTACTCATACTTTCCAGGTCTTGAGTTGGGCTGTAGATTCTTGAGTGTTTATTATGTTTCATAATTTACATACAATTGTTTGGATGCATTACTAAGATTTTTAAAATGGCTTGATTAAAATAATTTTTTGTTTTGAGACGGAGTTTCACTCTTGTTGCCCAAGGTAGAGTCCGATGGTGTGATCTTGGCTCACTACAACCTCCGCCTCCCGGGTTCAAGTGATTCTCCTGCTTCAGCCTCCCAAGTACCTGGGACTACAGGTACACAGTACCACACCTGGGTTTTTTTTGTATTTTTAGTAGAAATGGGGTTTCATCACGTTGGCCAGGCTGGTCTCGAACTCCTGACCTCAGGTGATCCACCTGCCTCGGCCTCCCAAAGTGCTGGGATTACAGGCGTGTGCCACCATGCCCAACCAAATAAATTTTAAAAATAGGATATTATGGAAATGAGGGGATGTGACATTTGAAGCTACGTTATAAAAGACATTGACACTCTGTCTTGCTCTTGGGTCACTTGTTTTGGGGGATGCCAGCTGCCATGTCATGACAAGACTTATGCAGCCCTAGAGAGTTCATTTCGCAAAGAACTGAGGCTCCTGCCAACAACATGAACTTGCCAAACTCAGACAGGTGGCAGAGTTGGTGTTTCTGCGGCACTGATGGCTGGTGCTGCATGATGGGGGCCAGGATCAATCCTGGAAGTGGAAATCTAGATTCCTTTTAGGCCTATTTCTGAGACTCAATGAGCTACTGCCTTCTGAATTTGTCAACTTCTCCAGCCCATCCCTGACCTTGTGTGCAGAAAGAAAGAACTTAGGTCATTTAAAACTTCCTATTTGGTTCTCAGCCACCTTCTCTTAAGACATCTCCCTACAATCTGCTTTTACAAACTGATGACAAGAAAAACTTTGACACCTTCAAAAATAATCATATGATTCTCAGAAGCCAGGGTCGTACCATGTTAGGAAGAGAAGGATTTTAAGTAGGGAAATGGCTGGAAGGTCCCACATGACAAAGAGGGCCTTAGACCCTGAAAAGTTCAGCCTTACTTGCAGACAGGGCCACTCAGCCAGTATTTTTGTCCTCTCAGGCCATTTCACCTCAACTCCAGGGGAAACACTCCTCTCATGGGATTCTGCTTTGATGCTGCCGTGGCATAATCCTTTCTCTAGAGCCACTGGTCCCCCAACTGTTTAGTCTGTATAAGTGGCTCTCATTGGGTTACTGGCAATGTCTGGAGGTATTTTAGGTTGTCACATTGAGTGGTGGTGGTAGTGCTACTGGCATCTAAAACTACAGATGCTGTCAAAGATCCCACGATCCACAGGACACACCGCACACCACCCACCTCCGCCACAATACAAGATTGTCGGGTCCAACACATTAATAGCACCACGGTTGAGAGACCCTACTCAAGAAGCTGGTCGAATGGCAGCCAATTCCCACCGCAAAGCCCCATCTTCCCAGAATGTGAGAAGTGAAGTAAGTTGCTAGTCTGCTGCAGGGTTGGGATGGGGCCACATGTCCCCAGGGGCCAAGGGCAGCTACAGACTCTATTATTAGCCCTGAGCGACCCTGGGAACACTTGACTTCTTGTGCCTGAGAAACTAGAGCACCAGTGATTTTTCTAAAGAAAGATCTGTGACATTTACAGGAATTTTCGTTTTCAAAACTGCTGATACATACTTAGAAGTGGGAGGGGTGGGAAGGGCCAACTGGAAAAAGTAAATGAACCTGCAAAGTCAAAGCCAGTCATGACTCTCCCTTTTGATAATAGAGAAAATAAGTTATTCTGCAGAAGTCTTTACCTAAATATGTGCCTTGAGCTGTTCTTTGAGAAAAAGGGGACAGATTTATGCCAAATTATCCTCACTCGCTTCAGGTATCAATCAAGTACATGGGGTAAGATACATGGATAGTACAGAGTGTGGTCTATAAACTTGGAAACTGAGGAAGGTTCTGGCAGGTCCTGCATGGACGACAAACTCATGGTTTTGGGTCTGCTAGCAAAATGCTGAACAAATAGCTTGTCAATCTGAATTGCGAAACAAAACATGCAAATTATCGTGATATTTTCACAAGCCAACACACTTGTGTCCAGCTTCCCTTCAGAGAGCCCAGTGGGCTCATTTTCACCTGTTCCTTTGAGCCTCACATGAATAAGACGCATGCCCCCACATAACTGATGACAATGCCTTGAGCCTGAAATAATCCATCTCAGTCTTTTCTTCAGGGAAAATCTGAGTCTCAAGGCAGAGGAGGCAAAATGGCTTTTCCAAGCTCCTGGAGGAGTCAACAGATCACTGTGCATCTGAACTGTCAGCTGTCCATCCAGCCAGGATCCCCTCCTGCCCAGCACAGGCCCTGTTCTCCTTACCTCACAGGCAAACAGCTTGAACTGAAGCCCCAGGATCTTATAGTCTATCAGCTGGTTCCCTCGAAGCTGAGTCAAGGCTTCTTTAAGGTCTTTGATAGCCAAATCGTACCTGCCGGACAGAGGGAGAAAATACAGCAGTGCATGGAAGAATAAATGCCGCATAAAATGTGAGTCTGCTTCTCCCTTCCCCATCTATTTCACTGGGACAAGAAGCCTTTCAGTTCCTTTTGACCTGTTCTAGTTTTTCAGCAATCCTGAGTGCAAGTATTCTATAGAACTCCTTGGAATGGTGCCCCCCACCCCTCAAGGGCTCTACCTCACAGCAACCCTGAGCGCCCCCAGTCTTGGACAATCACAGGGAGTTTCTTCTCTATCGACTGCACACAACTGTTACCATTCTGACAACCTGGCTTGTCGCTTTTCAAATGCCATATACGCTATTATCAGGGTATTTAAATAATACATGGTGTAGAAGGTAGAACCCTGATCTCAAGGAATTTTAGAGCTGAGCACAAGGGCTGGTTGGCCAAGAGAGTCGTAAGGAACGGGTGCCAGTGTGGCTGGACGAGAAGTTCCACTTGCCATCACCGTTAGGGTTGAGGTAAGTCCCAGGGCAGCAGCAGCATCAATGTGGGAAATAAGAGACCTTGGGTTTGAATTCGGAGGAGGGCTTTCTCCAGGATCCCTGTTGTTAATAAGGATGATTGTAAAACCTACTAAATGCATGCAGACCAATCCTTAAGTAGCAGCGGGCCTTGCAGGTTGCTTCCACACATCTTTCTGGGTTACAGAGAAGGGGAAGAGGTACCCAAAAGTACCCCAGAAATAAAGTTCTTCTTTTTAAGCTGGAAGGAGGGGTGACTACCTTCAATTCACTGAGCCTCTGAGCCTCTTCCACTGCGAAGGGGACACGCAGAAGCACAGGATTCCTGTTTTTCGGCAGCTGCAATTTCCACCGTGTTCCTTTGCCTGTTTGGGAGCTTGCTAAAGGTCTCAGAGGGCACACACTTTAAGTACCTTCAGCATTAACCTATCAACGTGCCTTCCTCCCTGCTGAGCTGGCTAAGCAGACGGATTTCAGATGGGAATTGACACCACCTGGGTCTACCAGGCATTACACGAGCCCAGCAAAATCCTCCTAATAATTCCCTAGCCCATCAGGATGTCTACAGAGGCCAGGTGCGGTGGCTCAAACCTGCAATCCCAGCACTTTGGGAGGCCGAGGCAAGTGGATCATTTGAGGTCAGGAGTTCAAGACCAGCCTGGCCAACATGGTGAAACCCCGTCTCTACTAAAAATATAAAAAAATTAGCTAGGCGTGGTGGTACGTGCCTATAGTCCCAGCTACTCAGGAGGTTGAGGCAGGAGAATCGCTTGAACCCAGGAGACAGAGGTTGAAGTGAGCCAAAATCCTAC
>NW_016107348.1:4522481-4542481 GCF_001604975.1 Cebus imitator
AGGGAAAGAAAGAGAAAAAAGAAAAGAAAAAAGAAAGCCTAACAACCAAAAAACCAGGGTGGGGCCGGGGGCTCAGCGTTGAGCCTGCAGTTCCAGCTACTCTGCCAGAAGCTGGGCAGGAGGATCACTTGAGCCCGAGTTTGAGGCCAGCCTGGACAACATAATGAGACCCCCTTCTCCAAAAAATTGACTACTTGCTTTATTAATTTTGTTATAAAGATGGAGTCTCACTATGTTGCCTAGGCTGGTCTTGAACTCCTGGATTCAAGCAATCCTCCCACCTCAGCCTCCCAAAGTCCTAAGACTGTAGGTGTAAGCCAATGCACAGGGCCTAATTAATTAATTTGTAAAACGGGGAGGGGGTATCCTTGTTTTTTTTGTTTGTTTGTTTTGTTTTGTTTTGTTTGAGACAGAGTCTCACTGTCGCCAGGCTGGAGTGCAGTGGCCCGATCTTGGCTCACTGCAACATCCAACTCCCTGGTTCAAACTATTCTCCTGCCTCAGCCTCTCGAGTAGCTGGAACTTTAGGCCTGCACCACCACCCTCAGCTGATTTTTGTATTTTTAGGAGAGATGGGGTTTCAACATGTTGGCCAGGATGGTCTCAATCTCTTGACCTTGTGATCCGCCCACTTCGGCCTCCCAAAGTGCTGGGATTACAGGCTTGAGCTACCAGGCTCGGCCTGTATCGTTTTTAAGCATGTCTCTGAAGGCATCGGCCTGCTTCCCAGCCCCCTCGCTCCCTGCTGCAGGCCTCTCCTCGGCCTCTCCACTTGTTTACCCAGAGCTGCAGCCGTGAGGGGTTTCCGCTTTGTCACACAGCTCCTTTCCCACTGTACAGGGTCGCAATAAGCTCAGCATGAGAATCCCAAAATAGCACTCAGCACTGTGTGCCAGTGGGCAGTGCTGCGGCAGCCCTCGCCCTTCTTCAGCGGCTGTCTTCAGAGCCATTTGGAAGCATCCCCAAAGAGGTAGCCAAGGTGCTGGCAGCTTCCTGCTGGGCTCTGCTGGGCTGGGCGTGGGTGCTTTCTTCACACCCACACTTCAATGACACCCCATAGGGCGCCATGGCTGCACTGGACCCAAAGCCCCCACTCCTCCCAGGCAGGGAGTCAGTCTACTAGCCGAAGCAGTAACCTTGCCACGGCTTTTTACAGGCTCCAGGCTTGAGAGAGTTTATAATCCCCATTTGTGTAATACTCCTGTGAGGTTTCTTAGTAATCACTGAAGTAAACCTGCTTGTTCCGTGCTGCCAGTGCCCCATGCGGTCCAGAGTCCGCAGCTCATACACCTGCACCCAGGATAATGACATCTCAGCAAGCTGAAAGAAGTCAAAACATCAGACACCTTTGGGATGCTGCAGTGGCTGCTGCAACAGAGGTTTGGGTCCACTCCCTTTCCTGTTTCCAGGTCAGCAGGGAGAAGGCTTTGCTATGGAGCCTCTATAAGCCTGCTCCCTCTAAAGGGTCTCACTGAAAGGTGGAGGAGCTCAAAGCTGTCTTTCAGAAAAGACAGCTTGGAGCTCCTCCGCCTTTCAGATGACAAGGCTGGGGCCAGAGAGGTGAGATAGCTTGACCGTGATCATCACTGAGGCACCACCTACTTTCTGAGAAATGTGCCCTAACTTTGTTTTGTTGGAACTTTATGACGGAAGAGCAATACAACAACACATGAAAGTGGGGAAAGAGGGGAAAAAACCTCCATGCATTACATTATCAGCCTTCAACAGTTCCCACTGTAATCTGAGGAAATTCCCCTTTTTTTTTTTTTTTCCAGATGGAATCTTGCTCTGTTGCCCAGGCTGGAATGCAGTGGTGTGATCTTGGCTCACTGCAACCTCTGCCTCCCAGGTATAAGCTATTCTCCTGCCTTAGCCTCCCAAGCAGCTGGAATTACAGGCACCTGCCACCACGTGCTGCTAATTTTTTGTATTTTTAGTGGAGATGGGGTTTCACCATGTTGGCCAGGCTGGTCTCCAACCCCTGACCTCAAGCGATCTGCCCGCATCGGCCTTCCAAAGTGCAGGGGTTACAGGTGTGAGCTACCATGCCCGGCCAATCTGAGGGAATTCCTGTCCCACATATTAAGAAGTAACTGTCTCTAGCCTCCATCCTACTTATTTAAACCTACCTCTTACAGCATTTACCCACTTCTGCCTTGCATGACAGTTACTGGTGTTCTGGACTTGTTTCCCTTTTTTAATTTATAAGTTCCTTGAAACAGAGACTATCTAGTCTCATTTTTATTTAATCCAACACACATTTATTGAGTAACTACTATGCTAGATACTGAAATACAAGCATGAGTAGGTACAGGTTTCCTCTCTTAAGAAATTCGTAGAGTAGCAGAGAAGACAAATATATACAGGAAGCAAATGTCTGTTGTGGGCCAGACATGTTAGAAAAGGAGGCTCAAAGAGGGAGCAGGTGCCGCCCTACTGGTTGGGCATGGCAGGGGCAATGGCACCGAGGATGATGAGTGGGTGGCAGCAGCTGGACCACATAAGAACAGGCAAGGGAATTTAGCCTTTGTCTTGCAGTCATAGGAGCCACTGGAAGTTCTCATACAGATTGCATTGATTTTTTTTTTTTAAGATCACTCTGGAATACAAATGGAGGGGACAAGAGCAGTGGCTGGGAAATCCGTTTGGAAGTGACTGCTTTAGTCCTGGTGAAAAATAAGGGTCTCAACCAAGGCAGTGCTAGTGGGGATGGAGAGAAACAGGTGGACTTAAGACATATTTAAGAGGTCAACCTGACAAGGTTTAGGGAAAGAGACATTCCCTGGATTGATCCCAGGTACAGATTCCATGAGAAATGGAGGCCAGCCATATGGGTGAGGGTGGCCTTGCCCAGGAATGGATCCTCAAGGTTCACATATGGACTTCTGTATGCATAGCCCCCTGAATTGTACATAAACGAATGTGTGTGCTTAAGAGTGTGTTTCCAGAATCACATTTTACCATTTAACGACCACTGCTGTAGTCACAAAAGGGAAAAGCATCAAGAACAGAACTTTAAGGGGAACACCAACACCTAGGGAACTGCACAAGAGAGCTGGCTTGACGTTGACATTAGTGCGTCATTTGTATAATTTCCTCATTGTCGAATTACAGATAAAATTTGATAGATTTTTCTCTCAGGTTTAACTACTAACATTATCAATCACAGATCAATTGAATCCTGGGTCTTATTCTTAGATCTTTCCAAGATCTTTCTAATCACTCAACACCGTAGCCTTCCAGCTCCTGGGACTTGAGAGCCTTTTCTGGAGGAAATTCTTTCTGGGAGCCTTTCCTCTTTTGCCAGGTGTCCCTCCTCTTGATAGGCTATTAGAGCTTACTAAGGAATGGCCTTAGAGTTTCCATTTTGAGATTTAAGATCGGCTAAAGGATTTGTTCTCATATTCCATGGTCTGGAGATGGGGGAAGGGTGAGTGAGAAAGAGAAGGATGTTAAGAGTGGGGACAGGCAGTGAGAGGCAAAATGCCAGTCAAGACACACGCCTGCCGTACCAAAACATCTTATGTGCCCCGTAAATATACACACCTACTATGTATCTACAAACATGAAAATAAAACAATTTAAATTTAAACTTAAAAAAGAATTTGTAAAGTCACAATAAATATGTTCAACTAAATATGGAGGGAAGAAGAAGATGAATGCCTGAATATCTTCTCCCAGTGCTATGCTCCCTCTCTCCCCAGACTGCCATTGTGTCTGTGGTTTTTCTTCTAGAAAAGACATCACTTCTACTCTCACTTCTTCAGGTAATTAGCTGCATCTACATCTTTAAAGTCCTTTGAGCGGCTTGCGGTTGCCCTTAGCAACAGCTGCACACACAGGTTTTGCAGGCTGTTTCTGACCTAACCGTGGGATCAAAGTCTTTCAAGGTGGCACACGATCAGAGCGCAGCCCTCTCTCTGATGTCTGGATATTGTCTGCAACCTCCCTGCTGTTCCATCCATGCTCCGTCTCACCCTCACCCCCACCCACACCATGCACAGACCATTTTCACTGTTAGAAAGTTCTTCATTAGGCCAGGCATGGAGGCTCATGCCTGTAATCCCAGCACTTTGGGAGGCTGAGGCGGGTAAATCAGAAGCTCGAGAGCTTGAGACCAGCCTGGCCAATATGGTTAAACCGGGTCTCTACTAAAAATACAAAAATTAGCTGGGTGTTGTGGTGGGCGCCTGTGATCTCAGCTACTTGGTAGGCTGAGGCAGGAGAATCATTTGAACCTGGGAGGCGGACGTTGCAGTGAGCCGAGATCCACGCCATTGCATTCCAGCCTGGGAGACAGGGCAGACTCTCTCTCAAAAATAAAAGAAAGTTCTTCATTAGCCTGAGCCAAACTCTTCTTCCCTAGAACTTAACACACACTGGTGGAACAATTTCTACAAAGGGTCAGTTTGCCCCAAAACACTTAGAATTTAGAATTCTATTATCACTTAGAATTTTTTTCTTTTGTTATTTGCTCTGAGGTATTTGTGCAGGATGGGAGGGAGGAGGAATTGAGATTAACTTTTATTTTGAATTTATTAATCTTTGTACTAATTATTCCATGTTAACTATAAACAAACCTAAAAATGCAGATAGGGTGATAGAAGAAAATGGATTTTCCTATAATCCCACCATCCAGAGAGAATGACTGATAATATTTTGGTCTATGCCTTCCAGACTTTATTCCGTGATACAGAAATCGGACTATGCTATACGCACTGTTTTGAAATCTGTTTTTTAAGTTTAACATCTACTGTAAACTTTTCCTGTATGAGTACATATGCTACTTATTTATCTGTATTAATTTATTCTTATACATATAATGTTAGTTTGTATTCTCATTTTTGCAGCTGAGTTATATTTCTTCAAATGAATTGAAGCAGGTTTTGAAAATGCATTTTGCTGGGAGGAAGCCAGGTTTGGATGCATTTCATTATCAGCCCCATTCTGTGGCAGCTCAGTGCCTTATAGTAGCCCTCCACGGGCGACCCCGTCAGGGACACTGGTGGGGTGCCACACCAGCTGAGTATCAGGCCCATGGTGGTTACCTAGGCTCCTTGTGCCTATGATACAACTGATTTATAATCTGGTGGCAGGTCTGCCTTCCCTCCCCAGTGACAGCTTCTGCCTCACCTGCTGATTTATTGCATAACTGTCCCCAGAAGGGCCAGTCACATTTCCCAACAGGCTGGGAAGGTAATTCTCAAATACCAAGTCCGCAGCACTGAGACCCCTTGGGTTTCTCTTTGAAATTCTCCAGTTGGTGCAACATTGAACCACTTACTTCTCTGTCTGGTAGTAGAGCATCCCTCGTTGGAAGTAAGCTACTGCCAAGTGCTTGTCTCGGTTAATGCTTCTGGAAAAGGCCTGCGGAGAGAAGGGATCAGCCATGGCCATGAAGCGGGGCAGTGAGGAAGTGTGAGATGAGCCACAGCTAACAGAGCCCTAGCCCCCTGCGGTGCTCGGCTCTCCTGTCTTCCCTCCTCAGCATCTCAAGGCCAACCCTGTGCTCTCACGGTGCACCTCACTCTCCTCTCACTTTTACGAACTCGAGTCTGGGACAACAGCAGGCATTCCTTGTATCGTCATTTCAGTTCTGCTGTGGATCTACGAAATATTCCTGGAGCCATACCTATACCATCTGATTTCCTCTTTTCTTAGTCATATATGGCTTAGAAAAGCTACACAAGAATCCAATAACGGCCGGTTGTGGTTGCTCACGCCTGTAATCCCAGCACTTTAGGAGGCCAAGGCAGGTGGATCACTTGAGCCCAGGAGTTCAAGACCAACCTGGACAATATAGTGAGACCCCCATCTCTACGAAAAATTAAAAAATTAGTCAGGTGTGGTGGCGCATGCCTGTGGTCCCAGCTACTTGGGGGACTGAGGTGGTTGGATCGCTCAAGCCCAGGATGTGGAGACTGCCATGAGCTGTGACGGTACCACTGCACTCCAGCCTGGGCGACAAAGTGAGGCACCCTGTCTCAAAATAAAAAATCCAATGATAGGCCGGGCGCGGTGGCTCAAGCCTGTAATCCCAGCACTTTGGGAGGCCGAGGCGGGTGGATCACGAGGTCAAGAGATCAAGACCATCCTGGTCAACATGGTGAAACCCCGTCTCTATTAAAAATACAAAAAATTACCTGGGCATGGTGGCGCGTGCCTGTAATCCCAGCTACTCAGGAAGCTGAGGCAGGAGAATTGCCTGAACCCAGGAGGCGGAGGTTGCGGTGAGCCGAGATCGCGCCATTGCACTCCAGCCTGGGTAACAAGAGCGAAACTCCGTCTCAAAAAAAAAAAAAAAAAAAAAAATCCAATGATACAAATAAAGACAAAGTAGACTATGAGAGTGCAGATGTGAATGGATTATCACCAACAGAAATCTTAGATTAGAAGAAAGACTAAAGCAATTTTCCCAAAGGATCTCATCATTTTAAAAATGGACCTGATGCTATGAAGCACCTTCTTTGTAATTGTCTCTGAACTTCTTTTCTGAGACTAGCATTCAGAATGGATAGTCTAGACATTTGCCTGATACTAATCAGAAAAATACATATCCATATTTAAAATATAGTTATATTTAATGACCTCATTTCTGAGTTCCTTTTTCTTTCTTTTTTTTTTTTTTTTTTTGAGACGGAGTTTCGCTCTTGTTACCCAGGCTGGAGTACAATGGCGCGATCTCGGCTCACCGCAACCTCTGCCTCCTGGGTTCAGGCAATTCTCCTGCCTCAGCCTCCTGAGTCGCTGGGATTGGCACGCGCCACCATGCCCAGCTAATTTTTTGTATTTTTAGTAGAGATGGGGTTTCACCATGTTGACCAGGATGGTCTCGATCTCTTGACCTCGTGATCCACCCGCCTCGGCCTCCCAAAGTGCTGGGATTACAGGCTTGAGCCACCGCGCCCGGCCCTGAGTTCCTTTTTCATTAGTGTATCTTTCATTTCTACTACTGCTGTTTTAATAACATAATTAGATAGAAGCTTTGAGCCAGTAGGCACAAAGTTCCTAAATCAGTACTTTAAAATCTTTGGTCCTCTATCTTTCATTCATATGAATTTGACCGCTATTCGCTCTAATTTCTTTGGGTTCTTGGAGTTTGAGCAGAGTACAATTTTACTGTGAAACAACGCAGCGAGACTGTGCTGTGAAGCGAAGGTAGCGTTTTTGGAGGTGATAAGGATGTGAAACAAAGATATAGTTCCTATCCAACACAACGGAGTAGCTTGTCCAGGAGAGTAGTAATTACGATTTATTGCTCTGTGGAAGATAAAAAAAGATAGGAAAATAAGAGAAACTTCTTTGAAAAATGAAACTTAGCCAGGCGTCATGGTGCATGCATGTAATCCCAGCTATTCGGGAGGCTGAGGCAGGAGAATCACTTGAACCCAGTAGGCAGACGTTGCAGTGAGCTGAGATTGCACCACTGCATTCCAGCCTGGGCGACAGAGTGAGACTGTCTCTTAAAAAAAAAGAAAAACGAAACATCTTTTACATAAATATCTAATGGAATTATGAAATGCTAACCCTTGTTGCATTTCTTTTAGTCCTATGAATATATTAAACATTCAGTTTAAATAAAAAATAAAATTTACTGCAAATGAAAATAATTAAGATGTTATATAAATTATTACATTCGTTTACTAGACACACTTATTACATGAATAGTATACAATTAAAATGACAAGTAAGAATGCATATAAAATGCTACTAGGAAGGGTTCAAGTAGGTAGACAAAAGCAGAGGGAATGAGAAGGCTAGAAGCAGAGGAATGCCAGGAGAAGCAGAGCCCTGTGAGCGTGAAGGCCTGGGAGCTGAGAGGTGAGTGGTGGCCCACACAGCCTTGCCAAGGGTCCCACAGGCCAAGGCAGGAGGCTACAGTGCCTGCTGGCATAGCTGTGCCAGACTAGCTGCCAATCTCTTCTCCCAGACAATGAGCACTTTGTGTGCATCAGCCCTCAGAATGTGTGGTGCTGTTCACTCAGCCTCCCAGCAGGTCCCAGAGAGGAGGTGGGGCCACTGTCCTCCCTCCAGCCAGAGGTGGAGAGCCCTGGCAGGCTCTGCCCTGGAGCCTGAGATTGGCTAGCCAAACTGTGTGAGGGCACTTCAGTCACTCCTCTGTCTTCCTGTTAGGAGGCTGTGGCTGAGGCTTGTTTACCTGCTGTCAAGAGCGTGGGAGCAACTAGTTCTTTGACGGACCTGGGGATTCAGCCAACTGTCCACACATCCACACCTGGCAAAGACTGGCAGTAAAGGGTAAAAATATTAACTAACTTTTAAACAGTGGTGTGCAGTTCCACAGGACATTAACAGTTTCGTGTCTCACTTAATTTCCATGATATTTAGAAATGCAGGAAGCTGAAAGCCAGACACTTGCATAGGCTACCTAGCTTGCTTAAGACAAAGTCCAGAGCAAGGCAGAGGACCTGCTTGCCAGCCTCAGCATCCTTAATAGAGTCTCCTGCATAATTGATCAGAATTGTCACTTGGGATAAAATCTATTTTTAGTAAGTGCCTCCCTTAAATCTCTTGAGCAGGCGAAGTTGACACACATGAAAGTCTTGGAAAGCCAAAAGAGGTGGCTTACAATCAATAATGAGGTGTAAAGCCATGCGACAGATAGAGATTCTGTGCCCAGAAGGAGTTCTGTGTAGAAGAAAATATGACGAGGGCAGCCTTCACAAAGGCGTTAAAGACACTTGCGGAATGATTTGAATTTAGAAGATGGAGAAAGAGGCAACCTTGGCTGCCCCTCAGAACACCCTGAGAGCTTTAAAACTGGCCACCTGGGGCCCCTCCCAGACCAGTTAAATCAGGCTCTCTAGGGGTGGAGCTTAGGGAACTTTTGTTCTTTTCAATCTCCCCAGAGGTTAGGTTTCTGAAATGCCACGGGGTTGCGAATCATAATAACAAATGCACACAGGAGGCCCGGAAAGAGGCACCTCCACTCACCTTCTCGGCTTCAGTCATGTTTTTCAGGATGGTGTGCATGCAGCCGATGTTGAAGCAAATCCGGGAGTGGGGGTCCTGGACTGCACTGAAGGCGTCTAGGGCTCCTTTCCAGTCCTTCTTGTCAGCTGCCAGCACCCCTTCATTCCAGAGGCTGATGGCCTCCGCCAGGGACATGATCAGGTAGAAACCAGAAGGCCAAGAGAGCTGCCAGGAGACACGGAGAGGACAGGTTGGGGCGTCTCCCCCAACAGTGCTGCCCTAGTGGCCCCCAAGGTGTTTACTTTCTGGGCCAGATGAGTAGAATGGGGCTCAGCCTCCCTTAAGATAACTTCTCAGTGTTGCAAATGTATCAGGAAATGTCCCCACCTTTTGGCAACTGACTCATAACCCTACCATGAGAGAGAAAAGGAAAGAAGCAGAGAGAGGGGGCGAGTGGGGGCGGAGTGTGGAGGAGAGAGGAAGTACATCAGATGCTGCCTGAAGGATCAGTTCCCCAAAATGCTTCTGCTCTGTCACCCAGCTCCTCCTCCCTCTCCCGCCCCTGTTTTGTGGCAGCTTCTGGCCAAAGCTCTGCTTCTAGAGCCAGGCCAACCTTGGCAGGTCGAGGCACTCTCCTGGTTATAGTGACAGGAAGCAGCCAAATGCCTAGGCATATAGGGGCAGGTCCCTGGCGAAACCCCACCTTCAAGCCAAAACAGCCTGAAGGCTGAAAGACTAGACTGCTGGTCCCAGATGAAACCCATGACCCAGAGTGAGAACTTTTGTTCCTGTTTGTCTGCCCTTTCCCAATTGATTCTTTCTGAATAATGCCTTTTCATCAATTGAATGTTGCCTTTTTCAGTACTACCTATGACCTGCCCCTCCCCTATTCTGAGCCCATAAAAGTCCCAGACTCAGCCACATTGGGGGGACTTTCCTACCTTTGAGTAGGGGAACCTCCCTGCATCCCCTTTCCACTGAAAGCCGTTTCATCACTCAATAAAACTTCCCACCTGGCTGAGTGGGCAGGCCATCTCCTGCAGTAGGTTGTGTGGCCCATTGAGGCCTGGGCAGGGCGTCACCAGCCAGAAGTCCCTGGCTTACAAAGCAACTGAAAAATAATCCTGTGTCACGGGGTCTTAATTTCCACACCCTTGCTAAATGGCAGTGGTGGACAAGAGGATAATTCTTTCCAGTCTTGAATGAATTCCTTGCTCACTTTTTCATAATCCCATAGCTGTGTTAATGTTAGTTTTTATCTTGAGCTGAAATTGTCATTAACAAATTTTTGAAACAAGATAGTCTTTGGATGAGCTGAAATTGTCATTAACAAATTTTTGAGACAAGATAGTCTTTGGATGCCCATCTGGGCCTCAAATAACTTTTTTTTTTTTTTTTTGAGACAGAGTTTCACTCTTAATCTCAGCTCACTGCAACCTCCACCTCCTGGGTTCAAGTGATTCTCCTGCCTCAGCCTCCTAAGTAGCTGGGATTACAGGTGCCTGCCACCATGCCCAGCTAATTTTTGTAGTTTTAGTAGAGACAGGATTTCACCAAGCTGGACAGGCTGGTCTCAAACTCTTGACCTCAGGAGATTCACCTGCCTTGGCCTCCCAAAGTGTTGGGATTATAGGCGTGAGCCACTGCACCTGGCCAAAATAACAGTCCAATACAAACTCTGCTATTTACTTCATTTCCTGCATCTGTGCTAATTAGACTCATCGTGCTAATTCCTTTTTCTAGGCTGCCTTCTCGCATGTCTGCACCTTTAAACCCACCTTGCACAACCTTCGAAAGCATGCTAAAATACCACCTTCCTTAACATACTGCCCTGAAATCCGTCCTGCCTGAAAGCTCTCAAACCCATGATCTTGCCTTTTGAACACCCAGGAAGTTCAGAGGGGACCAATTTCCTGCAAATGTCAAAATTGGGAGCCAGATATGACAGTGAATTATGACTTCTCCCATCCTCCTGTGAAAAACTGAAGAGATGAAGGTCCTGCATTGATGACTAATGAATTTACTAGTCTCTGAAAAAACAGATTTAAGAGTTCTTTCCTTGCTTTCCTGGAAAACCAAAAACCAGTAAAACCTCCCAGAGGAATAACTGTGGGTAAAGGGTATAGCCAATTTAGGTTACTAAAATCCTGGCTTCTTTTTAGGTAAAATGCATGTTTATAGGGGTCAAATACTTAGATGCAAACTCATATAGCTACTGAAAGAACTCACTCATTATCACCAAGCTTCCCCTAAAAGCCTGAAAATAAAACTTAAAAATGTATACATCACAATGCTTGTAGGATTGAAAGTGTGAGAATTAAGAAGACGTGTGTCTTGGCACAGATTGTTTTCCTGTGTTTATAAGGCCTTCCCAGCTTATTTCTTTGCCTGGCAAACTCCTACTCATCCTTCAAAGCCCGGTTTAAATGTCACCAACTCTGTTAAATCTAGCCCCCAACTCCAGATAATAGGAGGATTTTTCCCTTCTTTGTACCACCTCTACCGAAACAGTCGCATCATACTTATTGCAATGTACCTCTTCATGGTAAATTGGGACCACGCCTTTTCATTCTAGGATCTCTGGCACTGATACTCAATACATGATGAAGGGATGCATTCTAAAAGAAATTAGAAATCATTGGTAAGTGACCTGCAGATAGCAGTGATGCCAGAAAGAGGTATTGCTATTCCATCTAGTGAATAATCAGGACTTGAATAGCACGTTAATTATTCCTGAGAAAACCAAGTGAATTTGTAGCTGTTAGACTTTTTTAAAATGTTTTTGCTTTCTTATTATCCTACCCTGACACGCAGAAATCTCCTTAGTCTGACCGCCAAGGCTTTTCTAGCCCTAGCCCCAGAACTTACCTTCACAGTCCCATACACACTCTGCTATTTACTTCATTTCCTGCATCTGTGCTCATTAGGCTCGTCGTGCTAATTCCTTTTTCTAGGCTGCCTTCTCCCATGTCTGCACCTTTAAACCCACCTTGCACAACCTTCGAAAGCATGCTAAAATACCACCTTCCTTAACACACTGCCCTGAAATCCGTCCTGCCTGAAAGCTCTCAAACCCATGATCTTGCCTTTTGAACTCCTGCATCTCCTTCTCTGCACCTCCCACGTGGCCCTGAATCTATGTGCATGCAAGTCTTAGCCCCTCAAATAGTCAGTGTGCCTTGGGAGGAAGTCCTGGGCTAACACATGTTTGTATCCCCAGGGCACTAGCAAAGCCAGTCATGCTCATCTCCATCCACTTTCCATCCCTGTCTTCTGTCACCACCCAGGCCAAGCCACCATCAGCTCCCGGGTGAACATTATAGTCTCCTAACATTTCTTTGCTTCTCCATCCAGATTGAGCTTTTAAAAACACAAGTCAGATGACTTCATGCCCCCATCTTTAACTCTTCTGTGCCTTGCACTGCTGTCAGGATGTAACCCGAGCTCCTTCCCATGGTGCAGGAAGCCCTCTGCCTGCTGCCCTGGGGTCATTCCATGTCATTTCCCCTCCTTCCCTCCCAGGAACTCCAGCTACACAGGCCTCTTTTCATGGTCTCAGATGACCCAGCCTCTTCCCTCTGCCTGTAACACTCTTCCCCCAAGACTGCCTGGCCAGTTCCTACTCATTTTTCACTTCCTCAGAGTGGCCTTTCTGAATCCACGACCTTGCTATGTGCATGGTTCTCTCTGATCACGTATTTGCCACAGTTTGTAATTATATGTCATCTGTGACATTGTTTCTGTCCCTCAATGTAGGGGCGGTCTATTTAATCATTACTTGATGCAACTGTTCAGCCACTGTTCATTCGCCTTCCTCCTTTTAGTAGAACCCCAGTTCTGTTCAAGCCTCCAGTTTCCTGAAGCCATGAGAAGAAACAGTACTTGTTTCTCTACTAGACAGCATTGTGAGATGTGTCTGGAACATGACATGGCAGCTGTCTTGTGACCATGAGGAGAGACAGCTAAGAACAAGCCGCTGTCTGAAGGAAAAGAGAATGAAAAAATAAAAAGCTCAGACTCTTAATTATGTTGGTGAGCTGTGTTGCATCATCTGTTTTCTGCAAATCTGGCTTGGCACAGTGGCTCACATCTGTGATCACAGCACTTTGGGAAGCTGATGTAGGAAGATCCCTTGAGGTCAGGAGTTTGATATCAGCCTGGACAACAAAGCCAGACTCCATCTCTACAGAAAAAACTAAAAATTAGCCAGACATGGTGACACATGCCTGTAGCCCCAGCTACTAAGGAGGCTGAGGTGGGAGGATTGTTTGAGCTCAGGAGTTCAAAGGCTGCAGTGAGCGATGATCATGCCACTGCATTTCAGCCTGGGTGACAGAGCAAGACTCCATCTCTAAAAAGATAAAAATAACATTTTCTACAAATTTGAAGCTAATCTACCTTGGAATTTCTTGTTTGGTTAGATAATAAGTTTGTTTATTGTTTAAGTCATTCGAATCTAATTTTCTGTTAGTTATGGTTTAAAACGTTCTCACACACACCACTGGATTCTTGGTACCTAGTACAGGGCTTGGAGTATAGCAGGTGTTCAATAAAAATTACTCGTTAAATAAAACTTGTTGAGAAATTGGTTGGGTAACTCAGTTTCATCTTCATGTTTTCAAAATTAGTCCAAAATCCTGAATAAGCAGGATTTGCATATGATTGGTTAACAGATTACAAACTACTGTTGTATGTATTTATTCAGCTGGAAGCTTAAGAACATTCCCAAGACCCTCCTTTTTTTTCTGAGGAAGAAGCCTGTAGAATCAAAATAAAATTCATTATTGCTGGGCACTCAGGAAATACCTCCTCTTTCCTACTCTTAGAGTTTGGTGTTCTATCGCTCTTTAACTTTTTCTGGTACGTGAGGCTTCTTTCTTAAACTCCTCAAAGGATAGAACCATCTTGCGACTGTCCTTCAGTCTTTCACCATGTTTAGCATAGCCCCAGGGATGTCGTAGGTGCTCTGTAATCATTGGCTAACTAATTAAATGAACTGAAAAATGAGAAAATTAAATCCTACTTGGAAAAATATAATTTTGTAAAGTTTGTCAGTATCATGTTAGTTGCATAAAGTGAGGTACATTTAGACTAGTAGGGAAAAGAACACACTTTTTTGTCCTCAAACCTAACATTGAATGGATAGTTTTATTGAGTACAAGACAAGAAACCTTCAGGAGGTAGGCAGGAGACCTCATTTATTAGATATAAACCTGGCCTGGATTTCACAGAAAAGTTAGCAAGGGTCCTGTTGTTTAGCAATGCTGTTGAAATCCCCAGTGCTCAAAATCTTCTTTCTCCAGGAAGGCAAGTTAGTACTGTCTAATCTATCATTGGATTTGTTTTCCATTGCTGCATGACGAATTACTACAAACTTAATGGCTTAAAATAAAACACACGTACTATGTCACAGATTCATGGGTCAGGAGTCTGGGCACAGCTTAGTTGAGTCCTCTGCTCAGGGTCTCACAAGGTTATAGAGGTGTTATCCAGGCTGCATTGTCATCTAGAGACTTGAGAGGGGAAGCATCTGCTTCCAAGTTCCCTTGGGTTGTTACTGGAATTCATCTGTAGCTATAAAATTCATAAAAGCTTGCTTCTTCAAGACCAGCGATTAAGGCAGAGAAAATCTCTGCTTCATTAAGTCTCTAATTCTAGGCCCTCTTTTAAAGGGGTCACCTGATTAGATCAGGCCCACCCAGAGCATTCTCCCTTTTGATTAACTTAAAGCCAACTGCCTAGGGATGTTAATAATCTCTGCAAAAATACCTTCACCTTTGCCATGCTCTATTGATTAAAGGCAAATTACAGGTCTCTCCGACTCAAGGGGAGGGGATGACACAAAGGCAGGTATCATCAGGGGCCATCTTAGAATTCCACCTGCCACACCTCAACAGTTCCAGTCTTCCCAGACTTACCAGTGAGGTTAATTATTCCTGCCACGTGCACTCAAGGAAGTTTCTCTCTACCTCTCCTAATGCGTGTTCAAGCACACATGATTGTAATTACTTGTTTAAGCGACTGTCTCTCAACTAGACTGTAAGACCCAGAAATACCAGATCCGTGTCTGATTTTTTCACTGTTATCTTTTGTGACGATCATGTGATGGATTTTTAACATATGTGTTAAATAACGATAACATGGAAGGTGCTTTTAAACTCAGTGTGATTACTTAATTTGCTTGGCTAATATATCTGTCCTAGCATCCTAGATGAAAATGAGGGCATGAATAATGCCTATTCATTTAAAGACTCCTCTTTATTATTAGGGTCTTTTTCATCTTTGTACGCTTTACACACACAATGTCTAGAACCTGCATAGGTGGGCATTCAGTAAAAGTTTGAATAAATGAATGAATGAAGGAAGGAAGGAAGGAATAGCAATTGAAGATCGGAATCTTGAGTGAAGCAAGTAAATACACTGGATCCTCGCTATAAATTATCCTTTGACATTTCTCTGCAGATCCAAATCCTGTCCATCTGTAAAAGGTCAGCTTAGACTCACCTCCTACATGAAGACTTTCCTCAGCTAAGTTAGTCTTCATTTTCCTTTCTCTGAATTCCTATAGCATTTTATGATTAAACCCCAAAACACAAGCAACTCTATTACATTATCTATTTTCTACCTTATCTATCCAGCTAGCTATAAGTTCTTTGAGGGCAGGGAGAAGGCTTTCTATTTCTTTACATTTTCCACAGAACTGGCACCTAACACCTTATATCAAAGGCTTAATAAATATGTGCAGATCTAAAAAGTAAAAAAAGAAATCTGGCTGATGTGGTAGGATTCTAGTCCTGCATATCTTAGTAATGTTCCTTTTTGGATGCAATTGGCCTTTTCAGTGCTGTATTTTTCTTCTAGAGTACCCATTCATTAAAGTCAATCTAGTCATAGAGCCAGGGATCTCTTTTCCATGTGTTTAAAACTCCATAGGTTTTTTTCTTTAGGAAGATTCATGTCTCAGGATAGTTTATGTGTGTGTTTCCCAAGCCAGTGAATATCTAAGGGAAATGATGCTCTAACAACACAGTTACTGATGTTGAAGGAGTAGAAACAGATCATGTCATTACACAAAAAAGCAGAGAGGAGCACAGAAGAGTTAGAAATGTGCCTCCTATTTAGCAAAACAGAATTTTAAAAAAAAATTTAGATTCAAGAAGTACATGTGCAGGTTTGTTACATGGTATATTGTATGATGCTGAGATCTGGATTTCTACTGATCCTGTCACCCAAACAGTGAACGCAGTATCCAGTAGCTGGGTTTTCAACTCTTGCCCATCCCTCTCCTTTCCCACTTTTGGATTCTCCAGTGTCTGTTGTTCCCATCTTTCTGTCCATGTGTACTCAATGTTTAGCTACCACTTACAAGTGAGAATGTGCAAGATTAGGTTTTCCACAAAACACAATTTTTAAAGATTCCCATTTCCTCTCCCTGTAGTGTCCCTAACAACAAAAACAGTGTCTGGACATATAATAAATATTTGCTGAATGACTGAATGAATGAATAAGTGAAGAGTGGGCATCTATTAGGGTACGTGCCTCTCTCTTCTCTGGGAACTGCCTGAGTCCTGGCTGATTGGACCACGGTGGGCGTCTGATAAGCTGGCCTCATTAGGTTACGTCTCCTGTGAATCAGGATTTAGGACTGAGAGATGTATAAACTTAGGGGCTGTGGTTCTACTGCACTGTGCCCCGAGGCCCAGGAAAGCAGAGGAAGCCAGACTACTCAGAGAGAATGGAACAGATGTGCAGCAAGGAGCAGAGACAGGAGACGGAGAAACTTTCCAGCCTTCGGTTCCAGCCTTTCCTTCGCCCCATCCAAATTCCTGCCCCAAGCTTAGACCCTTGCAATAAATGTCAGTGTTTGCTTAAGTTTGCTCTAGTTAGTTTTGTTGTATGCTGAAAATAGACTTGACTAGTACAAAGTGAAAAACAGACGTCAGTCCCTGGGCCAAGACTCTAAAATAATTGATTGCTGAAGAGAGAGAGGAGATTCTCAGACACAAACACAACCATGTGCTACTCAGGAATCCAGAGATGAGGGAAATTGGGAGCCAATGAGACTCCCCTAAGAATGCTCTGCAGAGGCCAGACATGCACAGATGATGGAAGGCATGGCTCCCGACCAAGGAGAAATCCAAATGCTTGGCAGAGGCCAAAGGCAGGGTATAAGGAAAGACAAAGCCCAGAGTGAGCTGAGGCAGAAAAAAAAAATTACTAAGGACAGCACAAAGGTCTTTTTAGTGACAGAGGAAGAAGGGCAGCGAGAGTCATGGCTTGGTGGAGATGGCGTCGCTTTCACAGATCTCAGGGAGAAAGCAGAGCTGCTCAGCTCCTATTTTGCTTCCAGCTTTACAGCGAATTGAAGACCCAGACAGAGGATGGTGAGAAAGTTGCTAGCTGCTTTAAAGAAATTCGTTTTATCAAATGAAGACTCAATCAATTCCAGGAATCGACAGAATTTGCAAGTGTGATCCCTAAAATCTTATCAGTATTGAGATTCAGGAAGCCAGGATGGATGGGCAAGTGTGAGTCTAGCTTTCTAAAAGCTGTGAATTAGAAATGATATCAAAGACTTATGGGCTGAGCTCTGGAAATAATTATAAAATATAGATTATTAAACAAAGGCATTTACAAACCAAAAGGAAGCTATTACCTTTAGGAACTAGCATGAGTTTACTAAAAATAAGCCAGGTCAAAACAAACTTTTGACCAGGTGCAGTGGCTAATCCCTGGAATCCTAGCACTTTAGGAGGCTAAGGTGGGAGGATTTGCTTGAAGCCAAGATTTTGAGACCACCCTGGGAAACATAGCAAGATCCTGTCTCTACTTAAAATAAAAAATTAGCTGGGTGTCGTGGTGAGCACCTGCAGTCCTAGCTAACCAGGAGGTTGAAGAAGGAGGATTGCTTGAGCCCAGGAGTTTGAGGCTGCAGTAAACTATGATTGCACCACTGTACTGCAGCCTGTGAACAGAGTAAGACCTTGTCTCTAAAAACAAAAACAAAAGAAAAGAAAACTTTTTTTTTTGAGACGGAGTCTTGCTATGTCACCTAGGCTGGAATGCAGTGGCACTATCTCAGCTCACTGCAACCTCTGCCTCCCAGGTTCAAGTGATTCTCCTGCCTTAGCCTCCCAACTAGCTGGGATTACAGGCAAGCACCACCATGCCTGGCTAATTTTTTATGTTTTTAGTAGAGACAAGGTTTTGCCATGTTGGCCAGGCTGGTCTCGAACTCCCGACCACAGGTGATCTGCCCACCTTAGCCTCCCAAAGTGCTGGGATTACAGGAGTGAGCCACTGCACCCCACCCTCTTTTCCTTTTTTTGAGAAGACTTCCCTGATAGGTGAATTGGGAAGGTGCCATCTGCCAATATCAGTAAGATATTTGGCCCAGATATTCCTTAGACAATTTACTTGGCTAAACATTATGTCCACTGAATCTTCTTAACATATTAATGTCACCTTGTGCTTTTACCCTTTCTCTAAATATCTTGGATCAGATTCACAAATAGCTCAAAGTTTGGAGAGAGTATCAACATGTACATCAAAATTAAAATATTTCCTGACTCACATGATTCACAAAAGCTCCAAATGTAGTTTGATAAAGACAAATGTAAGACCGGACATGGTGGCTCACGCCTGTAATCCCAGCACTTTGGGAGGCCAAGGTGGGTGGATCACCTGAGGTCAGGAGTTTGAGAGCAGCCTGGCTAACATGATGAAACCCCAACTCTACTAAAAAAATACAAAAATTAGCTGGGTATGGTGACATGCACCTGTAGTCTCAGCTACTTAGGAGTCTGAGGCAGGAGAATTTCTTGAACTTGGCAGGCGGAGGTTGCAGTGAGCTAAGATCATGCCATTGCACTCCAGCCTAGGCAACAAAGGCCAAAACTCTGTCTCAAAAAACAAAACAATACAAAAAAAGACAAATGTAAAGATCTGCTCCTAAGTATAAAAACCCAACTGCCCAAACATCAGAAGATGACAATTCTTGACAATTCTTAAAAGTGTGCATCAGAAGAGGGCCTAGCCGTTTGGGTTGACTGCAAGCTCAGTGTGAGTCAACAGAATCATGTGGTTGCCAAAACAGCTAATGCAATCTTAGGCTGCATTAACAGAAGTGCACCCAGCTCTTGCGTCAGATGGTTCTTGACTCAACCACCCACCCCACCCAAAGACCTGGGTAATCTCTCCATTGGCCAGAGGAGGAAACTGGCACCAATTCCCCAACTTGAAAAAAACGCTTACAGATCATCTTCTGTTCATAGCAACTATTATCTGTCATCCAGGGCTCCTACCCTGAACTGATCAGTGTTCACACCCATTTCCCCAGAACTCTTGGCTCGGAGTAGAAGACATTGTCTAGAGAGTCTTTATTTCAGTCTTTTTTTCTGTCTGGTCACAGTTCGACTACCAATGCAGACGTGGCTTGTGCATTCTCCACCAGGAGATACAGCCTCTTCGCTCTGGGGCTTAGACTCTTTCCCGGGCTTCAGGACGGTCAGCAACATGGCCCTCATCAGCAGATCATCTGACAGAAGAGCCTCCTGGAATGATGGGGTCCTCCACTTTCTTCTCAGCACTAGGGCTGGACCTAGCTTTTCCAGGACTTTCGCCTACTTGACAGAGCTTGACAGCGCACAGCCACGCCGTCATCCCATTCATGTGAGCACCAGGCAGGGAGGTGAGGTGACAACATCAGAGCTATGGTTCCCCATGCAGGGATCTGTCCCATCAATAGAAGTGATCAATAGTGAGATCATTTTAGGCACTACATGGACACACATTTTTATCATAATATGTATTGTTTTCTTTTAGTTCCTTAATTGTTTTGGGAAAATAATATATTCACATGGTTCAAAAATTAGCAAATACGAAAAATTTTCCTCCTCTCATTGTCAAACTCTTCTTGCCCATCACAAAACACTTTTATTAGTTTGCTGGCATTCTTCCCTCAGATAAGGTTTTAAGCGTATGCAAATGTAGACCCTCTGTCCCCTCCTCTTCTAGGCACGTATCATTAGATATACAATTCTGCATCTCACTCTTTAACAATAGTCGCT
>NW_016107348.1:4547481-4576543 GCF_001604975.1 Cebus imitator
CCTGCTCTTTAACAGTAGGACTGGAGTTTGGTGCCGTCTAGCTTTCCTGAGATTATTTGTGAAACTACAAATAAAGTCCTGCTAAGGTAATTTGCCAAAGTCACACAGAGACAAACTCGACTGCTAGATTTTCTCTGCCTGAGGAAGGAGCAGGTGAATCTTGGCACCCTGGGACTTTCATTTTAACTCTGGAGAAATCTGTGTAACCTGCTGATATTCCCACTGAGCTGTTTTCAGATTCTAGGTTCTAGAGCAACCTGGGTACCAGCTGGAGACCCAGACACACAGTGGGGCTGGCCCACCGGGCCTGAGGAAGAGCACTACACAGTTCACAAACAGGAAATGTCCTTTCACACAGAGGGCTTTTTTTTTTTTTTTCTCAAGATAGAGTTCTGTCTGAGGAACAAAAAAATGTGTTTAGTTGACCATGAAGTAGCTTTAAATATCAGATACTTCCTACTCAATTCAGGTAGCTAATTAACAAATTGGCCTTTCCTTATATCTTTAGGCCAAATGATCATGCTTTAAGTTTAGCAATTCAAGGTCTAGCAATTCACTTTCATTTGTTTATGCAAAATTCACAATGCTGTATCTCTGCAGTAACTATTCATTAATATCTTCTAAACTACATTGTAATCTCTCATCAATCCTTATTCTCACTGATGTTTTAACTAAGAAAAGAAAAAGAACTGAAATCCAGGGTTGATGGCAAACTTAGTTAAGTCCTCAAATAATTACAAAGCACCAATTCGCATATGGCAGTGGTCTCTTGAGCAAAAACTAGGATGTCATCCTTGCCCCAAAAAAGTTTATATGTAACTCGAGATTATCTGTAGAAGGGCCGGGGGAAAACAATCAGTGAACAATGGTAGGCCAAATGAAAATACAGTAGACCGCTGTGCGCGTTGGCTCACGCATGTAATCTCAGCACTTTAGGAGGCCGAGGCAGGTGGATCACCTGTGGTCAGGAGCTTGAGACCAAACTGGCCAACATGGTGAAACTCCATCTCTACTAAAAATACAAAAATTAGCCAGGTGTGGTGGTGCGCGCCTGTAATCTCAGCTGCTTGGGAGGCTGAGGCAGGAGAATTGCTTGAGCCTAGGAGGCGGAGGTTGTAGTGAGCTGAGATGCACCACTGCACTCCAGCCTGGGCCACAGAGTGAGATCCATCTCAGAAACGAAAAAAAAAAATACAGCAGTCCCTCGTTATCTGCAGGGGATGCATTCCAAGACCCCTAGTGGATCCCTGAAACCTCAGATAGTACCAAGCCTTACATACACTATGTTTTTTGCTGTATAGTAATGGGTAGGGTGCATATACAGTGTGGATACACTGGACAAAGAGATGATTCACATTCTAGACAGGGTAGATCTGATTGTATGAGGTTTCATCATGTTACTCAGAATGATGTGCATTTAAAACTATTAATTACTAATTTCTAAAATTTTCCATGTAATATTTTTAACCGCAGTTGACCAGGGTAACTGAAACCTCAGGTAATGGAAACATCAGAAAGTGAAAGTGTGGATAAGGGGGGATTCCTGTAAACTCTACGTGGTATGGGCTGGACACCATTTCCAGATGTCATGGCCTTGTGCTTAATTTCCTAAAACTTTGAACACATATGTTCAACTGAATTCTGCCTTGTTCCAGAATCAAAGTGTTCCAGCAGATAGGCTATTCTGATGTGCCATCTTCAGTGAACCAAAGGGATGCCTGTTTCTTGTTTTTGGCTGTCTTTCAGCCCCTTGGCTTTCAGTAAGATTTTCTGTGCCTTTTATACTGTGTGAAACTAAAACACCTGTCTAGACCTTCAATGGCTCTTTGGGGTCCAGTTTGCTGTGTCTCAAGCCAGCATTTTATTGGCTGTCATTATCGCTCTTGCTTTAGAAGTTATTTCCCAAGCATTTAATCACTCAAGTTGAGGTTTCTGCACTTCAGCTGATTGCTCCATGCTTCCGTCCACCCAGCACCCATTTAGGGAGGTAAAATCATAGACTCTTAGGTTCATTTGCTCTTCCTCAACTTGGATGAAAAACACCTGTTACTTTTGACCAATTGATTTCCCCAATTCAGCTCTCAGAACTAAACCACCCACATCCAGGGTGAAAAAGAGGAGCCCTTCCATTTCTAGGGGAGGCCAACGATAGGCCAGGGAGTGAGGAGGGCAGAGGAGAAAGAGCCCAGGCATGGGTGGTGAGTCCAGGCTTGGGAATTCATAGTCTCTCTTTTTGCATGAATCTTATTCATAGTCTCTTTGCATGCTCCATAGCAGGCCACCAGGCGGCACTTGTTAAAGATAAAAGGAGTCCTCTCATCCTTATCTAGTTCTTGGGTGTCTCCTGAGTCACATTCAGCATGGGGAAGTAAAAAGGGCTCTGAAATAAGCTTCTGTGTCATGTGGTTCTTTTTCCCTAATTGAGTATGGCAGGCCTGAGCACAGGGGCCTGGGAAACCTCTTTTTGGCAAGGGTAGAGTGGAAATCTAGAGCCCTCTATTTTCCCATTCAGTATCTAAGCTGACATTCTGGATGAAAATTTCCAGAGGGCTGGAGCTGAACCATAATTATCCTGTTTTTTTTTTTTTTTTTTAAATTGTACCAGTTAGTACACATGTGATTTCTAGAAAATGTTTTCTTAGAAAACATGTCTTCATGATAAGAGAGGTGAAAAAAAATCTGAAAAAAAAAAAAAAATCAAAGCAAAAATAATCCATTTCAGAGAATTGCACTTCTGTGGCAAATATGCATATTCCTACTAATACAAACACTAAAAACAAAAGTCTTCATTTCTCCAAACTCTCTATTTTTAATTCTGTTTCTATTGGAGGCAGAAAATATAATCTCATTCAGTTCCAGGCATTCTTAGGCACTTCAGGTTTAAACCTACCCAAGTTCCTTCCTCTACTCTGAAATCATCAAACTTTTCTCAGGGATCTTTCATGTCTCCCTTTGAAGCTACCTATTTCTGGGAGAGGTGAGCATCTCTCCTCTGGACTCCAGCATCCCTGTCCAGGTGTAACTCTTGTTTCTCCTCCAGCTGGTCTCTCTCCCTTCTTTATCTTCTGGTGGGGTGGGGTGGGGCGGGCGGTGAAAGCATGGTGTGGCTGGAAGAGGAGAGGCTGGTGGAGAGTAGAGACTGGTCAGCAAACACTGTGCATCCTGTCTTTCACTGGGAGATGTGGACCATTGCCAAATATTTGTCATTTCTGTTCTCTCTCCACCATGGCAATTCTGTAGAACAAATGGCAGCATCTTGCTTCTCCACAGGAATGGGGGCAGGTGAGGGAAGTCACAAAATAAAAGGGAGGATGGGTGGGGGACTCATCTATGAATACTTCACAGGTATCACATCGCAAATTTTGTTTGTGCTGAAATGCCCTCCTCTCTCCTGTGACTCCATCCCTGGTATGATTCACTATCAACAATGGATACACCATTGCTGAGCAGGGCCAGCACCAAGGGCTTCACTCAGAACAGGCTGGAGCTTAGGGCAGAGGGTCCGCAGATCTTTTGTTCTCTCAGCATTCTGAAGAGAGGTGTGCTTGGGCTGAGCCAGGCAGGATACACTGAGATCCTTAGCCCAGCAACCTGTGCAAAACTGGCACTGGTTTACCAGAGGACCCAGCTTAGCTGTGCTCAAAGTCCCGACCCACAGCAACTGTGGATAATAAACATGTTGTCTTAAACCTAAGTTTTATGGTAATTTTTAATGTAGCAGTAGATAAGTAATATAGTAGAAAAACTAAAATGCCCATTTTCATAGTTCTATAAAGAAATACCTGAGACTGGATAATTTATAAAGAAAAAGAAGTTTAGTGGACTCACAGTTCCACATGGCTGGGGAGGCCTTTCAACCATGGTGGAAAGTGAAGGAGGAGCAAAGGCACATCTTACATGGTGGTAGGCAAGAGAGCATGTGTGGAGGAACTGCCCTTTACAAAACCATTGGTGAGACTTATTCACTATCATGAGAATAGCTTGGGAAAACACGCCCTGTGATTCAATTACCTCCCACTGGATCCCTTCAGTGACAAATGGGGGTTATGGGAGCTACAACTGAAGATGAGATTTGGGTGGGACACAGCCAGACCATATCACCAGAGGATCCAGCTTAGCTGTGCTCAAATTCCTGACCCACAGCAACTGTGGATAATAAACAAACATAGGTTATTTTAAGCCTCTAAGTCTGATGGTAATTTTTAATGTAGCAGTAGGTAAGTGATCTAATAGGAAAGCTAAATTGACCTTCTAGTCATTTGAATGGGGCAGAAACATGTTGTTGGGGGCAATAACATGTAAATTGACTATATCTGTATGGAAGGTCACCTCTTATGACCTTCACTGTCTAGGATTTCCAAATTTGGAAACTAAGGGAGGGTAGAGAAGCCTCCAGGAATGGTGCCCTGCCTCTTTTATGTGCATATTTTACATGAGGGGTCTTAATAATTATTGTTGTTCTAAGCTACTGTGTTGTGGAGTAATTTGTTATGTAGTAATCGGTAGCAAATACGTTCTTGGTCCATTTTACTCTTCAGCATCCAAGTATTCAACCAATATTTTCTGCATACCTACTGGCTATTAGGTAACTAGACATAGTTACCTTGTCTAGTAACAGACAAGTAATTTGTACTGGGTGCTGGGCATAGGAGACCTGAGGTGAGCAAAAACAGACACAGTGCTTGTCTGCATGGAGTGGGCCATGGGGTGGTAACACAGATAATCAAATAATCATATTTGTAAAATACAAATAATAAACATAAGTTACAGTAATGCCAGCACTACAGAGGAAAAGGGCAATATCTACTCAAGGCTATGAGGGGAGCCTTATTTATTTATTATATACATTTTTTTGAGAAACAGTCTCGCTCTGTCACCCAAGCTGGAGTGCGGTGGCATGATCATGGCTCAATGCAGCCTCAACCTCCAGGGCTCAGGTAATCCTCCTGCCTCAGCCTCCCAAGTAGCTGGGAGCATGGGTATGCACCACTATATCTAGCTATTTTTTTTTTCTTATTTTTAGAAATGGGGTTTCCCTATGTTACCCAGGCTGGTATCAAATGCATGGGCTCAAGTGATCCTCCTGCCTCAGCCTCCCAAAGTGCTGGGATTATAGGCATGAGCCACTGTGCCCAGCTGAGGAGGATCTAATTTAGATAGATGGGGTTAGGAACAATTTCTCTGAGAAAGTAAACTGAATGAGGGTGAATGGGAACGATAGGAGGAGAGCATTCCAGGCAGAGGAAGTAGCACGTGCAAAGGCTGGGTGCTAGAAGGGGCCTGGCAGATGGCAAGCTACTGTGACTAGGACTCAGAGACGAAGGACGGGCAGTGAGGCTGAAGACAGAGGTCAGGCCACATAGAATTTTGTGGACATGTTAAGGAGTTTGGATTTGATACTAAGAGCAATGGGAAGACTTTAAAATCCTTTTAAGGAGTAGAAAAATATAATTTTGATTTTAAATTTTTTGATTAAAAATATCTTGCTATGTAGAGAATGGGTTGAAGACCACCAGTCAGGAGATCAGTTAGGCAGTTAACAGTAATCCACGTATTGTTATCTTTGAATAGCATGTTTACAATTCCCAGGCATAGTCAGCTTTCTGCTTGGCATTCTTTAAAAAGAACAATTTCTATAGACATAGTTTCTGCCCTCCCAGAATCTATCCTCTAAAAAATAAAAAAAAGGTATATTCAAATAGAATAGTGCATGCACATAAGATAGATGAAAAATTGAGAAATAAATCCAGGTAAAACCCAGATCAATCCATCAATTAGTACACGAAGGAAATATAATTTACTTGAAAGCCTAATAGATAAGCCAGACATTTGACACTCCTTATTGATTTATGCCTCCTAACAATTTCATGTTGTAGATGATATTATATTTACTTTACAGATGAAAAAACAGGCTCAGAAAGGTTAAGTGACTTGACAGAGGCCACAAAGTTTGCTGGACGTGTTTTTCCAAAATAAAAGCTTGTTTATTATACCACGTTGCCCACACTTCTTATAAGACTCTATTTGCAGTCCTTCTTGAAGTGAAAACAGTCTTGTTAATAATCAGACACCTATATCTAGTTGATCACCATAACATGTATATTTTTCTAGGCAACATACTTCTCCAAGTTAACCTCGTTAAGATGGGGCAATATAATACCTATATTCATTTATTCACCAAAAGGTGCCTAACACTTCAATAAATATAAGGGACTCCAATTATGAACCAAGTTTCATAAAGTGACCAAAGATAAATAATCCATGGGCCCTAACCTAGAAGAACCTGCATATGAAACACATATTTATTATTTTGTGTAATAAGAATCTCATTTCTGCTGGGCGTGGTGGCTCACAACTGTAATCTCAGCACTTTGGGAAGCGAGGCGTGCGGATCACCTGAGATTGGGAGTTTGAGACCAGCCTGACCAACATGGAAAAACCCTATCTCTACTAAAAATACAAAACTGCCAGGCGTGGTGGCAGGCACCTGTAATCCCAGCTACTCAGGAGACTGAGGCAGGAGAATTGTTTGAACCTGGGAGGTGGAGGTTGCGGTGAGCTGAGATGGTGCCATTGCACTCCAGCCTGGGCAACAAGAGCAAAACTCTGTCTCAAAAAAAAAAAAAAAGAAGAAGAAGAATCTCACTTCTGAGGACTTTTTTTGCTTATACTCCATCTACAGAGTTACAATGAAAGTTGCCATATTAGTAAAATAAAATGTGATCCAGCCTATGTCTCAGTTGATTGGTCCAGAGGTTGAGGCTCAACTGCTGGACAAATCAGAATCCTTCCCTGGGACTTTGGCAGTGGAACTGAGAAAGAGAAGTCAGTTTTGGTCTGGGTGCCTGAGCTTCATGATGGAAAACTTATGTGGCTTCTGGTAGTAGTGTTTTGTCATGTCACTGATAAAGCAGAGGAGGCTGATTATTGGTGATAAAAGCAAGAATGGAGCATACCCGCAGAGAAATGTAAGCATGAGTTTTGGTGGCTGGCATGTAAAAGTTAAGCAGAGTTTTAGGCAATATTAAACAATATTATTACAGCTCCCAGAAGCCCAGTTTATACTGATTTCGTATAAGTGGTATTCCTTACAGCACAACTGTGTGACATGCATGGTGTCTCCTGGACTTGTATGAGGCAGTCCTACGTTTAGTTGGGGATGGAACTGTAGATAAAGGCCAGGGCCAAATAATGCAGGTATTATGTATCATTTAGAACAGGAATAAAATGTGTGTTGTGATTCTACCCTTCTAAAACTCATGGCAGACATCACTAATTCTCATGGTCCACCTTCCTGCTGAGCTCCAACATCGCCTACTCAATATGGCTCCCCAAAGAGTCACTATCAATCAGCTTATACTTTGCCTATGTACTTCCTGGCCTGACAACAGCTATGACACGTAACTTATAAGTGACTGTATTACATCATAGGAAATTTTTTGCTTTTGATCTGAGGACCCAGAAAATTTGGAACCAGTCTTCAAACTTAGTGGTAACGTGGTATCAGTTAATTAATTTGATTTAATACTAATAAGGAATAGGATTATGGAATTTTAACTAATTGTGTGAATTCTGAAATCGTGTTATTGCCTCAGCTTAGTATTCCTTTTCTGTTCTTTTCTATTTGGCAAACTCTTAGATAGCCTTCAAGACCCAGTGAAATGGTTCCATTTTCATACCTTTTCCTTGACATTCTCTCTTGGAGAAGTAATTGCTCCCCATCTGTTATTCTACATGAATTTACTCTTTTCTCTATTATAGCTTGTTTACTACTGAATTTTAGTTGTTGCTTGTGTGTCTCTTACCTAGAATCTAGATCCTGCAGGAAATACTTAGGTAGTTTGTCCTAGGAAAATACCCTCAAGTCCTGAGAAAACCAACAAAATCAATATATTAGGAGCTATATAAGACGTCTGTATGGGGACTAATTAATCACATCTAGTTTACATCTGAAGCAGCAATTGTTGAGAAGAAAAATATGAATATTTTAAAATAAGAAACCTAAAATTTAAAATCATAAAAACACCCACCCAAGAACACTTCATGAGATTTCTATTTTTAAATTTTGGAGCTGAGAAAATCTTTATAAGTATTACTTGAACTTGATGCCATAGGAAAAGATTAATAAAGTCAATTAGATAAAAATAAAAAATAACTTTTTTATTCTGAGTAAAAACCATTATAAAGTGAAACTCAAAATGTAATATTTGACATTCCTATTGTAAACAAAAAGTTTATTTTTCTATAATAAAAAGAGCTCCTACAAATCAATAAAAAGAGATCATCAAAAGGGCAAAGAAAATATAGAAATACAAAAATATAGAAAAGAAAATACAACTGGCTTTTAAACATGTGAAAAGATGTGTAATCTCATTTACATTAAGAGAAATGCAAATATATGCCGGGTGCGGTGGCTCAAGCCTGTAATCCCAGCACTTTGGGAGGCCGAGGCGGGTGGATCACGAGGTCAAGAGATCGAGACCATCCTGGTCAACACGGTGAAACCCCATCTCTACTAAAAATACAAAAAATTAGCTGGGCATGGTGGTGCGTGCCTGTAATCCCAGCTACTCAGGAGGCTGAGGTAGGAGAATTGCCTGAACCCAGGAGGCGGAGGTTGCGGTGAGCCGAGATCGCGCCATTGCACTCCAGCCTGGGTAACAAGAGCGAAACTCCATCTCAAAAAAAAAAAAAAAAAAAAAAATGCAAATATATGATACCATTTTTAAAACATCGGATTTGAAAAGATTAAAAAATGTTTTATGACAAACACACAGAATAGGTAAAGAGGGAGGAAAACACGCATTCTTCTACATCGCTAGAGGAAGCATAATTGATAAAACCTTTAAGAAAGGCAATTTAGCAATATCTCCCTTAAATGCCCTCCAATTGACCTTAACTTCCACTTTTAGGAATTTATCTACAAATAGGCTTGAACATATGTAAAATGGCTTGTGTATAATGCTATTCGCTGCAGCACTGTTTGTAATTGAAAAGATCAGAAACCACCTAAACCAAAAGGGAAATGGTTAAGTAAATTATGGTACATGTATTTACATAATAGAATTATTATGCAGTCATAAAAATAGAATGGTTACCTGAAAGGGGTCCCAATCCAGACCCCAAGCCAGGGGACTTAGATCTCATGCAGAAAAGAATTCAGGGTGAGTCTGCAAAGTGAAAGCAAGTTTATTAAGAAAATAAAGAGATAAAGCATGGCTACTGCATAGGCAGAGCAGCCCTGAGGGCTGCTGGTTGCCCATTTTAATGGTTACTTCTTGATGACACGCTAAACAAGGGGTGAATTATTCATGCCTCCCCTTTTTACATATAGGATGACTTCTTGACATTGCCATGGCATTTGTAAACTGTCATGTTGCTGGTGGGAGTGTACCAGTGAAGACGGCTAGAGGTCACTTTCATCACCATCTTGGATTTGGTGGGTTTTGGCCAGCTTCTTTACTGCAAACTATTTTTATCAGCAGGGCTTCATGATTGGTATCTTGTGTTGACCTCATGTCTCATCCTGTGACTTAGAATGCCTTAACCATCTGGGAATGCGGCCCAGTGGGTCTCAGCCTTATTTTTCCCAGCCCCTATTCAAGACGGAGCTGCTCTGGTTCAAACGCCTCTGACAGAATAAGGACGTTTGTTATGTACTAACAGGAAATTATCACCCAAATATACCGTTAATGAAAAAAGCAAGGCACAGAATGCTATTTATAGTATGTTAGTATTTTTGTATGCAAAGGGGTAAAATCTTATATAGGTATTTGTCTATAAATGCATACACTATATCTGGAAGGTTGCCCAAGAATTAAGTGATAATGGTTGTCAAAAGGGGAACTAGTGTGGAAGGGAAAATTACCACAGTATATCTTTCTTACCTTTTGAATTTTGAACAATATGAACAAATTATTTGGAAACGAATAAAACTAAAATGAATAAAATATAAAACCATTGGCTAATGAATATACTGACCTTTAACTTAGCAAATTGAAGAAAATCTTAAAGTTGCTCCTGGCATCTTGATTAAATCTTTGGAGAAACAAAAGAAAGTATGATGTTAGTCAGTGACACCAGCCATTTAAGTTATTCATTACCCTAAGAGTTGACAGAGCTAGAAAAATCTGTGTATAAAGTCAAGAAAGGTGATATAAATTCATGACATAATTTAATGATTATCTTTAAGGAAAACAAAGGGTATTAGGTTACATCTCTACTCTTAGAAGGTGATGCCACAGAATAATAAACAGTTCATATAAACTGCCATGGTGCCACTGTTGGTCAGATGTGAGCTGGAATTCTGTTCCTCAGCCGCTTTCTCTGGTAACTTCTGGCGGAGATAAACACTGTAGGAGCTGCACATGGTGGCTCTGATTTCCACCTAAGCCTGATAAATTTCCTGCTTAACTGTCCACATTGAAGTGAATTTCAATTCTTTGTGACTAAATTTGATTGGCTCTAGGGCATTTGAACCCAAGAATTATTTTACTCTTTGTATATTTCTCAATTTGTACTTCTGACGTGTTGTTCTACTCAGGTACCCTAGAAACCTGTGTATAACTTAAGGATTTCTTAGGTGACTTGCCTCAATCAATGTTACACAACCAAGAGATATTTTGTTGAACATCTACTATGACAAGGGAATGTGGGGAATGAGTATGAGACAGCTACTATGATTTTAGGGGGCCCATACAGTCTAGCAGAAAGGTCGAGGGTGTGTCTTAGAGAGCATGAGCTAACTGCTAGGCTGGAAAATACGGGAGTTTAGGATGCTTTGGAATTCAGGTGGGTTATATGCTACTCAGTGTGTGTTTCATCTGGTGTGGATTCTAGGGAACTGTTTCAGAGAGGAATAAGAAATGTAAACATAGTTCATTTATGTTTATTACTCTTATACACTCAAGTAACAAAAATGATAAAGGAAAACAGAAACGTTAAAGTGAATGCTGTCTCCCACATTGCTTGTGGTTGGATCATCAATGCGGTGAAGTAGCACCACCTTGAGGCAGATGGCATGCTGTACCTCTGTGGGCTCCCCCAGCCTCCTCCGTATCTGGAATTGCACAAGAGGCACCCGCACAGAACGTTTTGACACTGCGGTTTTCACATATTGCATTAGTGACGTTGGGCTGAGATGGACAGGCAGTGGGGCAGAGATCCCACGGCAGGAATATGGACAGGAGAAGCCTTGTTTTAGGGTACTTAGTTCTACAGAGACCACTGGTCTGTTTCTTAATTGGGTGTGTCTGTCAATTATTTTGGTGCTTTTAAAATATTTTGTCTGTAAAGTGACATTGTTTGTAAAACCAAAGGAAAAACCGTGTATCTAAAAATTAGTCAGTCCGGCTGGATGCAGTGGCTCCCACCTGTAATCCCAGCACTTTGGGAGGCTGAGGCGGGCAGATCACTTGAGGTCATGAGTTCCAGACCAGCCTGTCCAACATGGTAAAACACTGTCTGTACTAAAAATAGAAATATTAGCTGGGCATGGTGGCAGGTGCCTGCAACCCCAGCTACTCAGGAGGCTGAGGCAGGAGAATCGCTTGAACCCAGGAGGCAGAGGTTGCAGTGAGCCAAGATCATGCCATTGCACTCCATTCTGGGTGACAAAGCAAGACTTCATCTCAAAAAAACAACAACGAAAAAATTGGTCAAGCTTAGATTTTAGGTTATTTTCTCAATTGCTGGCCAAAGCAACCTATGGAAGTAAAAATCAGTAGTCACACAGTTTAAAGGCAATTTAAAAGTCAGTTGAATTGTGGGAAGGCATTGTTTAAACCTGCTGCTTAAGCAGAACATATTTAATTAGTAGAAATGGCTCTAAGAGCCTAGGCATGAGCATGAAATAACAGGAAAAATGAGGCCAGGGGAGTAGAGACAGAAAAAGAGAGGGAAGGCAGCAGATGCATGGACTGAAGAGAGAGAAAAGAACAAAGAGAAAAATTAGGGAAAATAAAGGATACAAGGCACCTGAACACAAGAAGTAGAAAGAGTTGAGAAAATTAGAACTGATCCAATCCTGTACAGACCCAACCAAAGCCTAGTCGACCTGCAACAGTGCCATGCACAAAAATCATAAATAAATATTTGCTGGTGGGTTGATGCCTGGTGAATGGTGTTTTGGTCCCTCATCCACGCAGGTCTGTGATTTTGATCCTGTTTTTCTCAAGCCCAGAGTTAGCTCAGGGATCTCCCATTTCCCATGCAAAACTTATTTTCTTCTTGTCTTTTCTTTTTTTCGAGATGGAGTCTCACTTTATCTCCCAGACTGGAGTGCAGTGGTGCGATCTCGGCTCACTGCAACCTCCACCTCCAGGGTTGAAGAGATTCTCCTGCCTCAGCATCCTGAGTAGCTGGAACTACAGGGGCCCGCCACCACACCTGGCTTTTTATATATATATATATATATATTTTTTTTTTTTCCCCCATTTATTTATTTTATTGCATTTTAGGTTTTGGGGTATATGTGAAGAACATGCAGAATTGTTGCATAGGAACACACATGGCAGTGTGATTTGCTGCCTTCTTCCCCATCACCTACATCAGGCATTTCTCCCCCTGCTATCTCTCCCCAGCCTCCCACAGGGTTTTGCCGTGTTAGCCAGGATGATCTCGATTTCCTGACCTCAAGATCCGCCCACCTTGGCCTCTCAAAAATGCTGAGATTATAGGCATAAGCCACCACGCCTGGCCCAAAACTTATTTTCAACTGACATTGATATCAGAATATGAGGGCTTTCCAGCAGGGTGGACAGAAATAACTTCGAATTTGGAGTGCCTCCAAAATGGAGCCCCAGGCAATTACAACGAAGTAAGGTAGGCCAGAGTGATTCTTGGGAATTCAATTAAGCCCACGAGTTTTAGTTATGAACAATTCTCTGTTGAGCTTGGCTAAAGAAACGAGATTGTAGCACTGGTTCTTGCTAAATGGAATTATGACGAACTTAATTAAAATAGTTTATTATTCAAAATACATCATCTACAAAAACATAGAAAACAGGGAATGCATTAAAAATGAGATTAGAGGTCAATTATCCACAATATACACACCACCACTAGAAAAAAGTAACTGAGGGTTTGAACTTCTTAAAGCATGCAGTTTTCTCACGTCTTGCTCTTTACCTACTATTTCTAATAGATTTAAAAAATCATCAAAATACAGGCAAAACTCATGGTGAAAAAGTAGCTCTGCTCTGTGTGCTGTGGAACCTCTTCAAATCTTTCTTTTGATGCCTACATCTGTCAGCGTTTGCCTCTATAATTGCCTCCTGAGTTGATTTTACTTCTCCACAGTATCACCCAAGTACCAAGGTTTGGAATTTCTAGGAAAAAAAAAAATCTTCATCTCTTTTAGAAACTTTTTTATTCTCCAAGCTCCAGACTTGAGAAAGAAGTGTGATATAACTCTGGAGTCAAGCAGATGTGACTCGAAATCCTGGTTCTGGCACCTACGAACTACCTGATCTTGGGCAGATTATATATATTCTCTTAGCCTCAGTTCTGGAGATAAATATATAATGAGATTGAGACATAGTAAGGACTCAATATAGGGTAGCTTTTGTGTTTTAATCTACTTCAGAATCTTGCTTTGAAAAATTAAAAACCATGTAAATACCACATGCTGGGGATACTATGACTTGTGTCCTGCTATTTGTGCTCTATCTTCGTTACCTTTCATATAGACTTAACTCTGGGCCACATGGACCTGGCATAGACTACTGATGTTTCAATATTAACAAACTACTTTTAAATGAACACTAGTAAACATAATTTACAATTGTAATAAATGATCAAAAATAATTAAATGAAAACATTAGCCATAATTATCCATCCTATTTTAAATAACTACTTTATCATTAACTTAAAATGTCTTCCTTTTAACAAAATTTTCCCATTCTTTTTACCGTTATACATGGGGTGAAACTTAATGACCGTCAATGTCTATTTCAGATAATAAAAAATTATGATTTCCCATGATTGTCTTTCTTCAATCTACTACGGAGATAGCTTATGAAAGCCTGACCCTGTTAAAAATTCACACCATCTAGAATTTGATGTTAAAAACGTTAAAACTCCAAGAACGGTGACTATTAAAGTCACTTTTATCTTTCTACTCTGTTCATGTTACTTGGACTGTTAGTCCTTTCTGCCCTTCCAAATGATTAGCTCAGATTAATGTCTGACTTTAAATACTCTGGTCCACCCTGATTTTATTGTTCTCCCAACATTGACTAACTGCATTTACAGCCAAATGCTAAATTGTATGACGTTTTCAAATGCTTAACCTTACTTCCCAATTAGGCTGATAGCAAACTGGTGACCAAGGTTCAGACCTTATTCTTCTGTTATGTCCTCACAATCCTGGGGATCACAGTAAATGCTTTACAAAGAATTTGGTTAAGTTGTACCATCTACACATAGATTTCACCCATGTTCATGTCCTTAAAATATCATCATACTGGGGTCGAGTATGACTGTTACCTAAATGGTGCTGCTACCTAATGACTAAAAAGGGGTATGTTTTCCATTTCTTCCCCTTTGTAAAATGGCAAGAAAAAAACCAAATAATAAAACCAATGAGATTAATGAGGAAAGAATGGGAGGTAAAGAACTACTTTTGTGCTAAAAGTGTCCCTTGGCATTTATATATATATATTTTCCACAGTTAATCCTATTCCCAACTCTTTTCACCAAGGAAGTATTGTGTCATGGTTACTATACCCTGGGCTGACATTTAGTCAAGATTGTACTACTTGTTAAATATTTTTACTCTCTCCTCTTAGTAAAGATGATAGACTGGCAGATTCTAAAGACACCCATTCCTGTGAACACAGAATATGGAACTCCAGAATTTTCCCAAATGCTTCAGTTATGAAAGCAATGTTAAGAAGGATTTTATGAAAAAGCATTCAGTACCATTTTTGCTTTGATTTTAAAGTTTGTAATTGGTTATGCTATACCTACTTGACTACCTCTAATACCTATTGGATAAGGCACAGTGGCATGTGCCTGTAGTTCCAGCTACTCAGAAGGCTGAGACAGAGGACTGCTTGAAGCCAGGAGTTTGAGGCTTCAGTGCACTATGATCACAACTGTGAACAGCCACTGCACTCAAACCTGGGCAGCATAGCAAGTCCTCGTCTCTAAGTAAAATTTAAAAATAATACCTATTGCTTAGCTCATCTTCACCCACAGGGCCCTGAATTGCCTGGAAGTGTTTTAAAGTGGGAATCTACTCAGGTGCAGCTGGAAAGCAAACAGAAGTTGCTGTGAGTAGGTAAGTCCAAGAAATGGATTTAAGGTGTAGGAAAGAGATGTTTAGAAGCTGGGAATGAATGACTGCAGCTGCTAGGCTACTTTGCACTTTCTAGTCTAGGTCTTTGGGCAGTGATATTACATAAGGTGTTCAACTGCCATCCATAGGACTATGGAATGCCTCCAAAGGCTTCAGTAGTGCTGACATCATTAATGACTCTCTTCTCTATCATCTTATATCTGTATTGTCTTATAAAAATCCTACCAAATTAGTTCTTGTTAAGAGTACAGTACTTGGTGGAGAAGCAGGAAACCTTTCCTCTAACATTTTTTTCTTGAGGTGGAGTTTCGCTCATTACCCAGGCTGGAGTGCAACGGCACGATCTCAGCTCACTACAACCTCCGCCTCCTGGGTTCAAGCAATTCTCCCACCTCAGCCTCCGAGTAGCTGAGGCTACAGGAGTGTGCCACCATGCCCAGCTAATTTTTGTATTTTTAGTAGAGACGGGGTTTCACCATGTTGACCAGGATGGTCTCGATCTCTTGACCTCGTGATCCCCCCGCCTAGGCCTCCCAAAGTGCTGGGATTACAGGCGTGAGCCACCGCGCCTGGCCCACCTTTCTTCTTAATTAACCACACATTCATAAGCGTTAGAGTCAGAGAAAAATAAATTATTCAACACTGACATTTTATTTTCTGAAGTTTATCATTTTTACAAAACAAAACAAAACAAAAAGCAGGTATCAAAAACAGCAAAGAGTTTATAGAATTTCTGCACCAGTTTTCACATAAGTCAGTGATGACAAAACTGGTGTCCAATGTAAATACTAATCACAGGCTGATTTCCCTCTTGGTCAGGTGGTTTGTTTTGGAGCTACTGGAGAATGATAACTTTTTATAAGCACCGGTCATTTTTTTGAGGACTGATTTGGTTTGTCTAACAAAGTAAACAATTTTTTGCTGTGTGGCAGTTTCTTTTTTTAAAAAACACTGAGCTAAAACACAAAATGTGTATTTGTTTGAATCTGAACCAAATCTTTTAAGATCCCAATTACCCTGAAGAACACTGAACACATTTATGGGGCATATTAAATGGTATCTTAAATACTTAGACATATACCTCATAATGTCTAAGGCAGTTTTACATTTCTAAGGAAAGTAGCATTTCATTCAGAGGCTGCCCAGAGTGTGAATTACATCATAGTTTCCACATTCTTTCTGATTTGCAGTTTTTCCAAGCAGAGCCATATTACTGGAACAAAAGTCTGATGTTTATGTCCAACAAGCTCTGATATTTTATAGATACATTTGTATAGAGCAAGACTTCTTGCTCTAAACCCTGGGCGACCACAAAGAAACTGAGAGGCCATGCTTATTGGATGCTGAGGGAAAGTAGCATACTTAAACCCACAGTACAGATAATCTGGAGGCAAGCAAAAACAAAGCTACAACTTGGTAGTGGTGTTCACCCACCACTTATTCCAAAAACATATTTTGCTTAAATAAGGGAAGTATGGTCCAGTTTTGCAATGTTAATAGCTGCCAGTCTCTCATATTTTTTTATAAATATCATTTCCTGACTTGCAATGAGCTAGGAAACTGGCCTCAAATTTTGACCAAATCTCTCAGTATTAATTAAAAATAATACAAAACAAAATAAAAAACCAGCCAATAAGGGTTAAAAATTGCACAATTAAATTTGAATGTAAATTATACTATATACAGATTGGTATAAACATCACTGAAATGGTTTTGAGAGGATGAAACACTTCTATTGTAACATAATTTCTTCTATATTATCCCAATTTTCATTGAAGGAAAACTGATATGTAATTTTCTTCTTTACAGATATGAAAAAGGAAGCAAGAAGGCAAAGCTGAGAGAAACAGATGCTACCCACAGGGCAGCGGTGGCATTTGGTTGTTTTGGTCTTTGTACCAGCAATTCCCACTCCTGAGGCAGATATCCACTTCCTGCCAGACTACACGGTTTTTCTTGCAGTCAAGACACGAACAATGGACCCTACTCCTCCAGCAGCAAGTGCCTACAAACAAACCAAGATGTAAATGTTGACAGAATCATAAAGGATCAATTCTCATAAGTAAAACATTTTTCTTGAAGAAGGAATGGGCATGGCTATAGACCCTGAATTTATTATTTAACAATAATAAATTCTTAAGCACCAATTAACACACCAGGTACTATTCTTGGCACTGGGGTTACAGTAATAAACAAAACCTTAAAAGTTCCTGCCTTCATGAGCTTACATACTAGTGAGATACTAGTTTACATTCTTCTGTATTAATTATAAATATTGTTTTAAAAAATCTGCAGCATAATGTTCCTGCTCAAAACAGGTGGAAATTCCAAATCTTTCATTCTCATCATACAGCCAGGAGAATATTCAAGCTGGGATAACCCATCCCAACTTGCACTTCAATTGGTCAGCCTCTGTCAAATTGTTTTCTCCCAAAGAAAGAAGGTATTGTTTAATAGCTAAGAACTTAGAAACTTTAACTCTGACTCTAATTTGAAAAATGTAAAGTAATGATCAAGTATTACGAATCTGAACTCTGGTTTATTTCTGTTCAAAAAATACTTATGGAATACCTTTGTATATATACTCACACTGTGGCAGATGCTGGGGATACAAAAGTAAACAAATACAGCATTTTCTAGTCTAGCACAAGGAGACAGACCTATAAACAGACAATTTTAATCTAATGTATGAAAAGACAGTTGTACTTTGGGTGTTATTAAAGCACCAGGGAGAAGCATATACCCAGATTAACAGTATAGAGGAATGTTTCATCTAAGGCTTCCTGGAGGAAATGACACATTAAAAGAATGAGTAGGTGACAAGCTAACACCAGAAAATCATGAGCAAATGTATGGAGGTGTGAAACGATATGGTGCATTCAGGAAAAAGGCTGGCACTGCTATAGTCTGAAGAGAAGAATGACATGGAAGATGAGGCTAGACTTGGGAACTTTGACTTTATCCTGCAGGTGACTGACAAGAGCAATTAAAGAGATCATTCTGATGGCTGGATGGAGAACAGATTTGAGGGAGACAAAACTGGTGGCTGGGAAACCAGTCAGGAAGCTATAGCAACAGTCTGGGAGAGATGCTGTGAACAGTTGCATTAGATAAACTTGAACAGACAGATTTCAAAAATACTTAGAAGATTGGTACAAACTGGTGACTGACATTTGGAAGAAATGAGGATAACACATGTCTCAGTTTCCTCAGCTACCAAAGAAGAATAATATCAATGTTTTCCCTCCATTTTTATGAGGACTAAATGAGTTAATATTTATAAAGTCTTTGGAAGAGTATCTGGAATATACTAAGTGCTCAATGAATGTTCACTACAATCCTGAGGCTATACTAGAACTAAACTGCCTGGGTTTTAAAGCTGGCTCTTCATCTGTAAATTGAGGATAAAAGTATTTATATATTTCACAGGGTTGTTGTAAAGATGAAATAAAACATAAATAATATGGTGCCTAGCAACAGAAAATGTTCCATGAATAGGATGCCATATAAATTACTATCCAAACTGGTACATTTTAGAGTAAAAGGAGTAACTATTTATAGTTATGATGGGACAACAGGCATAAACTGGGGCTATACTGGGAAAACTGTGAGGAATGGTTACCCTATCCATAAATGGGAGTTCTTTTTGATAGCGCATGAGGGATAAGGTGACTCGCCCAAGAATAAACAAGTTTTACTACGTACTTTTTTCTTACGTGTGTGTTTTCACTCATACACTTCAAACACTCAATATTTTTTTTTTTTTTTTTTTTTTTTTTTTTTTTTTTTTTTTTTTTTTTTTTTTTTTTTTTTTTTTTTTTGAGACGGAGTTTCGCTCTTGTTACCCAGGCTGGACTGCAATGGCGCGATCTCGGCTCACCGCAACCTCCGCCTCCCAGGTTCAGGCAATTCTCCTGCCTCAGCCTCCTGAGTAGCTGGGATTACAGGCACGCACCACCATGCCCAGCTAATTTTTTGTATTTTTAGTAGAGACGGGGTTTCACCATGTTGACCAGGATGGTCTCGATCTCTTGACCTCGTGATCCACCCGCCTCCGCCTCCCACAGTGCTGGGATTACAGGCTTGAGCCACCGCGCCCGGCCACAAACACTCAATATTTTTATGGTTGGTTCTATTTAAACGTTATTCAATTTTTTACCCAAAGCTCAAAATCCCTTCGACTCTTTTTTTCTGACAGATGGTGTACCAACGTCTACACTGCAAAATATATGTGTGAAAATAAAAAAAAAAAATGATTTTAGAATTCTTAATCCTCCAAACACCTAATTCTTTAAAAAAAAAAAAGTTGTAAAACATATAACACAAAACTTGCCATTTTAACCATCTTTAAATGTAAAATCCAGTCGCATTAATTACATTCACAATGTGCTGTAGCAATCACCACTACCTGTTTCCAAAACTTTTTTTACCACTCCAAGCTTTGGAAACTCTGTACCCATTAAGCACTGACTCTTTATTCTTTGCTTTCCCTACTTCCTGGTAACCTCTAAGGACTTTCTGTCCTTTTGTGTTGCCTATCCTAGATAATTTCATGTAAATAAAATTATAAGATTTGTTCTTTTGTGTTTGGCTCATTTCACTTGGTATGTTTTCAGGGTTCACCCACGTTACAGCATGTGTCAGAGTGTTATTCATTTTTATGGTTGGATCATATTCCACTGTATGTACCACGGTTTAGTTGTTTGTCTGTTGATGACCCTTGGGTTGTTTTCACCTTTTGGTCCCTGTGAAAGAATTCTTGATTTTTATTATTTTCTTTTACAAAGTTTTGATTTAATTCAAAGTTCAAGATTATGTTTAATTACTAATAATCACTGCTGAATAAACCCAAGTATTGGAATCAGAATCTCTTAAGAGAAGACTAAGCCTAGTAAACATAAATATTAACTATAATTTTCATGCATTTTATTTGCAGTAACTAAAATGTACAACCAAGTCAAAATGGTTATTTAGGTGAAAGAGGTTGTTACTGTCATTCCCTATTGTAAAAGAACCAGTCATATAGATTTGTAATTCATAACTTACCTTTTCATGCCATTGCAGTAACACAGCACTGCTATTATCAGAGGGGCTCTCAAATCCTTTATAAATATACTTCATTAGGAGATCCACACCATTCTTGTCCAGAGATTGAACTGCCTTTTCAATATCATTAGCTTTAAAAGAGATGAGCACCTTCAAGACAATGCTGCCTGCCCGGTCCTGGTGGGTAAATAAATAACAAACCATTTAGACATATCTGTATGAGGAGGGTTTACAATTTTAGAAAGGCCACGTTAAGAAGGTGACATTTGAGTAAGAACCTGAAGGACGTGAAAGAGGAAAGGTTGGGATAACTGAGGAAAGTGTTTCAGACAGAGGAAAGACCAGCGCTATTAGTGTGTGTTCAGTGTGTTCTAGGAATAGAAAAAAAACCCAATGTGGTTGGAGTGGATTGGTGGGAGAAAAGCTGGCAAGCAAGTCAGAGGTTATGGGAGGGCAGACTGTGTAAGGCCTACAGGCATTGTAAGGACTTTGGCTTTTACTGAGAGAAATGAGAAGGCATTGGAGGCTTTTAAGAGCAGTGCCATAATCTGACTCACATTTTAACAGGACTGCGTTGGCATCTATGTTACAGAGAATAAGCTGTGGGAGTAGGGGACAAGGTAGAAGCAGAAGAGCAACTACAATAATACAGGCTGGATGTGGTGAGCACAGCAGCAGTGAAGGTGGTTAAAAACTAGATAGACTATTGACATAATTGAAGGGAGAGCTGAGAGGATTTGCTAACAGATCAGTGTGATAATTTAACAATTCATGAAAACATTTACATTTTATGTCTTGATCTTAAAAAAAAAAAAAAAATCCCAACAAGACAGCCAGGCACGGTGGCTCACTCCTGTAATCCCAGCACTTTGGAAGGCTGAGACAGGTAGATCACCTGAGGTCAGGAGTTTGAGAACAGTCTGGCCAACATGGCAAAATCCTGTCTCTACTAAAAATACAAAAATTAGCTGGGCATGGTGGCATGCTCCTGTAATCCCAGGCCGAAGCAGGAGGAACGCTTAAACCCGAGAGGCAGAGGTAGTAGTGAGCCGAGATTGCACCACTGCACTCCACCTGGACAACAGAGCAAGACTCTTGTCTCAAAAAGAAAAAAAAAAAATCCCATAAAAACAAGGAAGCGGATTTGCAGTTCTACCTTGAATTGTCCTTCAGAAGTAATGTTTTCTTAAAAACTTTATTTTAAAATTTTAATAAACCAAGTTTTCTTGAAAGAAAACTGGCTGTAATTTATATGAATTGACTATAGATATGAAAGGTAGTGATGTTCCTTCATAACGATCTTTTTTCTTTGGCAAAAGCCTGCTTCAAAAGCAGTTATTTTCTCACCTATCCAGCCAAGCAAAGGGAACACTTAGCTGATCTTTTCAACAATTCTTTCTCCTTCTATTCAACACAATGTGATACCTCCAGCATTCCTACTAGTCAGGACTTCACAGAATGTTTCTACCACCTACTGTTATCTTTGGTTTAAATACTATGCAATTACCAGAGTTTGAAAAACATCTTTGCATCCAGAATTATAACCTCCCACATAAAAGCAAAAGGTGGTAAAAATGAAATTTCAATGACATTCTTTACAACTTGTAAAAATCAAAGAAATTTTCCCCATGATGTTGCCTAATTATTATGCATTTACCTAAGTTATTACTTACTACTATTCAACTGAGATTCTTGAAGCTCCTAGGATGTATGAATAGCTATGGACAATGGGGTTGATGCTATGGGCATCATTTTAAATAAATACGTAAATAGGTTCTTAAGAATTAGTAAAAGACTGCAGAGAATTTAAGTTGCACAACTGTTCTGAAGGGCAATTTGGCAATACCACATGTATCAAAAGCCTTAAAAAAAGTACATTCTTTGATTCAATAATTCACGGCTATGCATTTATTGAAAGAGAGAAATCAAAAATTTACCAAAAAATATTCATTTCAGTTGTTTACAACAAGAAAAAAACAGTCTAAATATATAACAAAAGATTAGTTATGTATACACTGCAGCTTAGCCATATATAGCTGTTAAAAATGCTATAGAAATAAACTTACTGCAAAGGAAAGCTCATGTACATTGCATACAGCGAAAAAGCAGGTTATAAAATTTCATTCTTAAAAAACAAAAGGGAACTCTGTAACAATATAGCAAGGCCCAAAAGTAGTCACTTATCTCTGGGTGGTGGGACTATGGAGGACTATCTTTTTAACCTTTCCGTATGTCTCAGTATCTGTACAGTTTAAAAAAAATCTTTAAAAAGCAATTACAATCTGTTTACTTTTGTAAAGGTTTTAGTTGTTTTTCAAGCCTTTGTTCAAATTCAGCCTGAGTGGTCTTCTCTAAAAACACACACAAATGATTTCACTATCATTTGAACTTACTGTGTCTTACCATGCAGCATCATCGTAACTTTACATTACAGGGCTACTTTTTCATGTGAAACTTTTGTCTATCAAACTACATTAGAAGCTCTTCTATGTCAAAGGTAGAAAAAGGTAAAAAATACTGATTTTTTTTTTCTTGCAACTGCAGAAGAGTTTGCTAAGAATAAGATACTGCAGAGATCGCTGTGTTGTGTCTGTGACTCACCTTCACTGCCTGACTCTTGGTGTTGATAGGGGGGTTCTTCAAAGCTGCCTGTAGAGCAGCTGTCATGTTTCCTGTGGTTGGAGGTTAAGGGTATAGCAACAAAAGCACGGCCCCCAGGAAAGCATTATAACCACTGGTTCTTAAGACTTTACATATAAAAAGAAAATTACTTTGGTCACCATGTTCAATACCGGATATTCAATGTGTTGGTTTCTAGGGTGTTAATCAAAGGCAAAATATCAAAAGCAAAACAGAACATTAGAATTTCTTTTTAATAAAGCAAAGACTTTTGCCCCTGATTCTAACTATCAAATGAATACCTTGATAATCTTTCATTTCCCAGTTAGACACATATGCAAACATTACGTGGAGTGGTGTTAAAGAAATCTTAAGATATGTATCAGAATTATTAGTCCCCCAAATGAAATAACCTATTATCAACCAAAATGTTTTTTCATATGATTCTAGCCGAAAAAATAAAGACCAAACTTTTACTAGAACTATATTCTATATTAACTAAAATGCTGGTAGAAAATGCTGGCAGATTAGCCATCTGAATGATACACATTAGCAATCTCTCAATATTGTGAAAAGAGGTATCATAGAAGATGCAATAATTCACATGACCCTTAGGTGGCAGCTTAATTTTTTGCTTTAGATATTTTCTCTCATATTTTACAAAGGTTATTCAAACTGTGTTAGACCATACCTATTAAATTCAGACTCTTTTTGAAAGCACTAGTGGGTTAGCAAGCATGAGAAACAGAAGGCCAATCAGACTGTCAGAATATACAGCCATTCCCCTAAAAGGAAAACCACAAAGTTCACTTGTTCCTCCATCTCCAGCACCCCACCACTAGGGCTGTCTTTCCTGGCTGTTTGTAAGAGTAAGAAGAGACAGTATCTTTATATTTTAAGATGAACTGATCAAAAAGCAGATCCACTGATAGGGATACAGCAGTAACATTTAAGAGTCACCACAAATTACCTAAAATACATTGGGGTTTCATAAAACACCATCTATCCATCACAAATAATGTTTTTACGAAGAATGTTTACCCTTTATCTTCTGAAGAAAAAGGTCTCACACACACAAAATCTCCGGTTGATAAGCTGCAGGGATTTCTAGAGAAGCATGCCTTATATAGATTGGCCCATTTTTTTTATGACCCTCAAGCACTTAAGTATTTAAATAATGCAAAAGAGCAACAGCTAATTGTGAAAGTTGTGGCAATCAAAGCAATACCTATACATTGATAAATGTTTAACGCTGCATTTAGGTGCCTTTATAAAAGAATATAGTTGCCATTAAACATTTTCACTCACGTATTTCCCCAATATAATTTAACAGGACATTGTTGAGGAGAGTCTTCCTTAAGAATACACTCAAGAGAAATGCATACAAACCCAGTAACTGAGATTTTCTAAAACTGCAGCCTCGGATTTTTGCAACATTTACATTGTTCTAAAAAAGATGTGATGCAAATGCTAATCCAAATTTATGAATATTCAAATATGTAAAAAAACCAGAAACCAGGAACTGACAGCCATATTTTAACTAAAATGGAATCAATTTTAGGATTACAAAAATGATTCTGATTTATACAAATGACTCATCTTCTTATTCATTGGGGTTTATTTTAAATATTTCCAAGGATTCTCCACATGCGTTCCCCGTCTTTTTTTCCATTGTCCTTTTCTTAGCAGGTAAAAGGCTCCAAGCTTCCTTCTAAGAGTTTTGTATTTTTTGTATTCATTCCCCTCCCCTGGTTAACAAATTCTGTGCAATGCATACTTTGCCAAATCCCCCCCCCGCCTTTTTTTTCCTAAAGGCCAATGGGCTGAAAGCACCGGAGGCCTCAATTTTCGAACCTTTCCATTTCCCCCTTCCCCCCCGGCAAGGAATAAACTACCTAATGCTACCAATAAGAAAAACACAACAAAAAAACAAAGACACTAAGGAGAGACGTCGGGTCCCCACAATCAGAGATTTCTGGAGAGAATGTGACCCCAGAAAACAGAGTTCTAGGAAGAAAAACTTAAGCGCTCGGCACCAGCCTTGCCCACCAGCCCGGGCCGCCATCCCCTGCTCCGCGAGGGCGCGGCACGCTGGACCCGTGGCCGAGGCAGGCACTCGGGCGCAACCTGAGGAATCTGGGGGCGTGGAGGGCGCGCGGGGGACGGCAGGCTTCCAAGAGTGGGACCCTCGCGTCTCCCGGCCCGTGGGGGGGAAACAGAAGCTCCCCCTGCCCTCGCAGAGCGGGAGACCCCAAAGAAATAGGTTTCGCCGCGGGTTGAGAGGGCAGCTCCGCGCCGGTGCCCCGCGGATCCTGCAGGCGCCCGGGTCCCCGAAGAAGGGCAGGCTGGGCTGGGGTGGGGAGGGCGGCAAATGCAAGGATATTGCCGCAGGCAGGAGTCCACCTCGCCCTCGTCGGGCCCGGCCTGGCCGTCGCCCCCATCTTCTTCGTCCACGAACTTGTTCTCGTCATATTCATCCACGTCCACCTTCCGGAACCGGGCCGACGACACTGTGTTCTTCGACATCCCAATCCCGACCAGCGAAAAAAGCCTCCTGTTGTTGCTGCCTCTACCTCAGCAAGCCCAGCCCAGCAGCCCACTGCCCGGCGCCTGATTCACTTCCCTCTTCCGCTCTGGGGCGTCGCCGGCAGCCGAGGCTCGGACGGTTCTGGGCCTGCGCGCTGGCCTGGCTTCTTCCTCCTCAGGTTCACGCTCTCCTGGAGCCTCCCACGCCGCCCCCGGTCTTGCACGGGGAGCGCGCGCCAGGGAGGGAGCGCGCAGGACACAGCGCGCAGGCCCGGGCTCTCCGCAGGAAAGGGGCGGGGCCGGGCGAAGGAGGCGGGGGCGAGAGGGCGGGCAGAAAGACGGACCGCGGGCAGAGGTAAGAGGCGATTGGTCGTCCGAGTGCGTCACGTGATTCCCAGGGGGTTCCCATAGAAACGCTTTTCTCCGGTCCAGTCTGAGGGGTCTGAGGTTGGCGGCGATGGGCAGCAGCGGCGGGTGGCCTTGGCTTTTGCTGCAGCCGTCAACGACCTGTCATCTGGGTCCTGCATAAGGTCCGGCTGGCTGGGACTTGGCTGTGGGTGGGATGGACTGGCTGCCGGACCGAGTCCCCTGCAGTTGGCAGGAGTATGAGGCGGAGTGATGCACACCCGGGCGCCCAGCATCGTTCTAATTGCCGAAGACGTTGCCTCGGACTGTGCGCTGCCAGGGGCTGCGTTCCTGAGCAGGAAGCCCGTTTCCTGGGGTTGGAACTACCCTACTTGTCCAGCGGGAGGTCCCCAAGGACGGAGTCGAAAGGTCAAATCTTATCTGTCAGTGCTGTGTGACAGCATCGCGACGGGATCTGCAGAACCTGAACTCGGTATCATATCCATTGAGAGGGAGGGGAAGGTGTCCTGGCAGGCGCTGGGGTCGGGTGGCAAAACTGGGGTGAATTTGTAGAATTTGGGAAAGGGTCATTGGCATCTTAAAATAGGTGGTTGTTTGGAGCAAGAATGCTCGAAAAGGGTGAGGGTAAGTTAGGCTCTCTAGTGTGGGGGAAATGTGTAGGATTAGTGGAAATCAGACCTTTAAGATTTATATTATGATTTAAGGTTTATATGATTCCGTCTAGGCCAGATTTTTAAAAAATTATTTGACATCCTCATTTCTGGAATGTAGGAGATAAAGGCACTAATACGAAGGAAATGGTAGTTATGCTGTGTGTATTACACTGAAGAACAAATATTTGCAGGATAAAATTAATTTGGACATTTGGCTGGACACTGCTCAGGTGTGGGTCCAGTTTAGTTGGACCTCGAGCAGAAGACTGGCTGTTGCCCTGTTGTGTACCTCAATCTTTGGTTTCCTGTGCTGTGTTGAACACTGGGCTTAGAATCAGAAAACTCAGGCTGAAGTCTTGACTCTTCCACTCATAATATTTGAATGAGGCATGTCACTTAAAATTCTGTCTCAGATTCCTCATCACGGAAATGGAGCTAATAATGTGTACTTCACAAGATCGTTCTTAGGATTAAATATCATGGAAGTGTTTCCAAGCTCTAAAATTCTACATAAATGTCAAAGGCATGTTACTTGTACCATTGGTTTTGGCAGTAGTCTTATAAATTGCTCAATGATATATGGTGTTTTATCTTCTAGAAGAGATGGAAAGATTCTGAAGGGCAGAGACAGTTTTTCTTTTGTATTTTCCTTCCATCTGACATAAAGCTAAGCATGCAGAAGGGACTCAATACATGCTTGATGAATGAATGAAATGTGAAAGACTGTACAGTTTGAGAACCATACCGAGAATAATAAATCAGAAGAGGAAGAGAGATTTCAAAATTAAACATTCGTTGGATATATACATATAAATACATATGTTCAGTCTTCAAGTTTGAAAAAATACATACGTACGTGTGTGTATATTTATCTATGCAGTATATTATATATAAATAGAGAGAGAGTGGGAGAGAGACCTCAAGAATGGAAAGCATCCTTTTTTCTTAGGAAGAAGCAATGTGTCATTTTTCTGTTCCCAGTTAAATCACTCTTCTATAAGTATATCATTTAGGTGATAGAAGTAACATTGCTTTAAATTAACATTCAAGTTATGAACAGACACATTTGGTAAAAATTCTCTTAGGACTGTCTTAAGACAGGAAAGGAAAAAATTTTACCTATTGGTAGTATTTATTTTAAAAAGCCATATACAAAAGTATAAAATCATTATATGGTGAATGGCATTATATAACATAGAATAAAGATTTATTTTACAATTTTTTTTCAGTTTCAGTCTTAGCTAACTTTAGTAGATGCTAATCAGTGTATTTTAGATTTAAAGGTGATTGTACTTTTTCTTCTTTTAAATCTAGATTTTTCTTTGAAGAGAAAATCGAACATTAGAGGCACTATTGAGAGCAAATGGAAACGAGGATTCAATAGCTAATACATCTCTTACATTTCTATTCTTTTGTATTGTCTAATTTAGAATTCTTTTGTTTTCTTATTTGAGAACTACGGAAGAATCCCAGAGTAGAAATAAACTTAAGGGAATAGCGAAAGGAATTTTGAACAATCGATTGCTCAAGGGAATAATTACTTTGATTGCTATTTTGTGCTATATGCTGAATGTGTTAAATGTAATTAATTGCCAGCCAAATAATGCTTATTACATTTAAGATGTGAAAAATGTCCTTTTCTAATGCGGTATTTTTTATTGTCTCACAATGATCTAAGTGCCAAGTACATAATAGGTACCCAACACGTTTCTAGCCAATGATTTAATGACCTGACAAGTTAATTTTGGACTAACATTCAGAGATTGAGTATTTTTTAATGGGCATATAAATTACTTCTCTACCTCATTAGTTAGTTAAATCTTTATAAAGCTTTAGGGAAATTTTTGTGTGTATGTGGAGAAACCTGTCCTTAATTATATTTTAATTAGAAAACTAATTATTCCACTTCCTTGCAAATTCTAAATTTTTAATGTTAATCATGATAATTCATCTTAGGTAATATTATTTTCCTTATTTTAATTTTTCAAATGGGTGCTTACCCTGATATAAAAGATTTATAAGGTTTTAAGACATTTTACTTGTTGTGCAGATAACCTGGTTTAGTTCAATACTGAAGCAGGACTGAATCTGAATTTTCTCAAGGTTAATGCTGTATATGTAGCTCCTCATTTTCTGTGATGATGCAAACTGTCAAGGATCTTTCCAGTTAGAAGAGACTTTAATAAGGCTATTCTATAATAGGTCTTTCTTTTCAGATATTTTGAACCAAGGATTCTAACGTTCTCTTCCCCAAATTTGCCGCTAGATACTGAAACAACGAATAAAGACATTGAATAGTGGCTGATGCCTGTAATCCCAGCACTTTGGGAAGCCAAGGTGGGCAGATCACTTGAGATCAGGAGTTCAAGACCAACCTGGCCAACTTGGGGAATCCCAGTCTCTACTATAAATACAAAAAATTAGCTGGGGATGGTGGTCCCAGTTACTCGGGACATTAAGGTGGAAGAATCACTTGAACCTGGGAGGTAGAGGTGGCAGTGAGTTGAGATCGTGCCATTGCACTCCAGCCTGAGCAGCAGAGCGAGACTTT
>NW_016107348.1:4576888-4579055 GCF_001604975.1 Cebus imitator
CCTCAGGTGATCCACCCTTCTCAGCCTCCCAAAGTGCCAGCATTATAGGTGTGAGCCACCACGCCCAGCTATTTTTATTATTTGAAATAAAAGTGCAAAATCAATGTTAATCAAATATATAAAACGTATTATAAATATAAATAAGTCAATTTCAGTTCTGGTAAGGATGGTTTAATAGCAGGGTTCTTTGGCAACATAATTACTGAAATATAAAAAGATTTTTAGTATGTTGTCCATAGATTATCTTATGATTTAATGTTCCTAAGAATATCTACATCAACTGGTTCTGTGTTGAAACCTTCAAAACACCAACCTTCAAAATTTTGTTTTTTCTTTGTTTCAAGTTTTTTCTTTACATGATTTTGTGATTACACATTATGTAATTTTCTTTACATAATTTTGTGATTACACATTTGTGTATCTATAGTAGAGTAGATGCGGTGAGCTCTCTACTGAAACTTGTCAACCAAAAACCTGTAAGGCAAAAAAAAAATCAGAGAAAAAAATCTCCAAATGTGTTGAATTTATTAGGGAATTAGAAAAGAGGATTATAACCTGAGATGCACAGCTATGGGAAGCTACAGATGCATCTGAAGAAGGGAGGATGAAGGGAAACTTTTATTGGCAAAAGGAGTTCACATAAGCTGCTTGGAAACAGACATTGGTTTTGGATATTCAAAGTCAGACTTGGTGTCATTTTAGAGGAGGAGATGCCGTTACTGGGCAGGTGTTGTTTTGAGAACATTTTATCTGAATTGCTGCAGTTTACAGAATTTCTTATTTTAGAAAGTTTTTTTTTTTTTTTGAGATGGCGTCTTACTTTGTCACCTAGGCTGGATTGCAGTGGCTCGATCTCGGCTCACTGCAACCTCTGCCTCCTGAGTTCAAGTGATTCTCCTGCCTCAGCCTCCCAAGTGGCTGGGATTATAGTGCGTGCCACCATGCCCAGCTAATTTTTGTATTTTTAGTGGAGATGTGGTTTCACCGTGTTGGCCAGGCTGGTCTTGAACTCCTGATCTTGTGATCCACTCGCCTCGGCCTCCCAAAGTGCTGCGCCCGGCCAAGACAGGACTTTCTAAAATGTCTTTTACCTCTGCCATGCAATCATGAACCCTACTCCTTCGTGCTCTCCTGGCTCAGTTTTATGTGTGACAAAAAGTGATTTCATCCTGGTATCTGCAACTTTCACAAACCTTTATTTATATATTAGTACTTCAAAGATTAAAAAAAAATTGCAAATCTGTACTCTTGCCTCAAAAAAAAAAAAAAAAAAAAAAAAGATTTAGTGCCAAAGAGTAAGTCTTATTTTTAAAATATTGTGAATGAGACTTTTTTCCATTTGATTTTTTAATGACTTATGATGATATAAAAGGAAAGCTATGGATTTCAAAACATATTATCCTGTATTCTTTCTTAATCTTTTATTAATGCTAACAGTTGTTTTAAGGCTGCATCTCTTATTACAGTGTATAATTATAATATTTGAGGTAATGATAATTTACATCTTCTTTTCAATATTTATGTCACTTATTGTGTTTGCCAGAATCTTGAACAGAGTGTTGAAAAATTGGGTGATAGGCTCTTCTGCTTTGTTCCTATTTCAGTGGAAATGTCTTTGGTATTTCACCAGTTGACATTATGTTTACTTTTGTTTTATGGCTTTTAGAAATGACTGCTAAAATTATCAAATGCCTTTTTTTGGAATCTAATGATAAAAATCATATAGTTTTTGAGCTTTTGAATTTATGAGTGTGGTGAATATATTCATAAATTTTTCTGCACTGAAACATTCCCACATTTCTAGAATAAACTCTGTTTGGTTATGAAATATTGCTATTTTAATTACATGCTAGATTTCATTAGTTTATGTTTTGTTTATATGGTTTCAGAATTAAAAAAAAAATTTGCAACAGGATCTCACTCGGGTGCCCAGGCTGGAGGGCAGCGGTGTGATCTTGGCTCACTGCAGCCTCAACCTCCCAGGCTCGAACCATCCTCCCACCTCAGCTTACCAAGTAGCTGAGGCCACAGGTGCACTCCACTACCCCTGGCTAATTTTTGTATTTTTTTGTAGAAATGGGGTTTCACCATGTTGCCCAGGCTAATCTTGAACTCCTGAACACAAGCTATATGCCTGCCTCAGCCTCTCACAGCGCTAGGATTATAC
>NW_016107348.1:4579945-4585563 GCF_001604975.1 Cebus imitator
GATCTCTTGACCTCGTGATCCACCCGCCTCGGCCTCCCAAAGTGCTGGGATTACAGGCGTGAGCCACCGTGCCCGGCCCTACCACTATTAACTCTTTAGGCAAAATACTGAAATAAACTTTTTCTTCCCCAACCTGATTATCACAGATTCTAGTAACATATTTTTACTTCTTAAAGAAAAATAAGTCAACTAAGACTCATAGTTTTCATAAAATTTGAAAGATCCTGCAATTCCTATCATTTCCTGCTGTTTATCCTTATCATATTTTATTAATAATAGAAAGCACTTAATAAGCTTATTGTGTGTCAGACACTTGGTAAATAAACTCTTTACTTGCATTATTTAATCCTCAGAGTAGCTCTATGGCCTAGGAATTAATGTTCCTATTTTATGAATGGGTAAACTAAAGCTCAGGGAGGTTATGTAATTTGGCCAATGATATTCATTTAGCAGGTGGCAGAATGATATGGGAACTAGGTCTGTCAGATTCTGAGGTTTGTGCATTTAATCACCATTCTCTACTTTCAGTATTTTTCTCATTATTCCAAATTATAATAATTTTTTCTAAAAAATAAGTATGTAACCAAGTATCAAAGGTCTAAATAAAACTGTATAATAGCTTGTAATTAACTATAAATTGTGATCCTAAAAGAACCTTGTTATTGTAATGATTTTTTAAAGGATATTGTTTTTTAGATATTCTTGTGAGCTTTCCCACTTCATCTCTGTATTTTGAGACTAGACATAGAACCTGATTCCTAATACTTAGTCTAAAAGAAAATATGTCACTTTTTTTTGTATTTAGGGATCAGTAGGTGTCAACTAGTAGTTCCATTTTTAAAAAGGATTATGGTAAAATAGATAACGAAAGTCACTATCTTAACCATTTTTAGGTCTACAATTAAGTGGTTCTAAGCACATTGTAGTACAACTATCACCAACATCCATCTCCAGATCTCTTTCTATCTTACAAAACTAACTCTGTACCCATTAAACAATAAGTCCCTGTTCCCTGGCAACCATATTTTGCTTTCTATAGATTTGACTACTCTAGGTACCTCATGTAAGTGGAATCATGTGATGTTTGTCTATTTTTGACTGGTTTATTTAACTTAGCATAATATCCTCAAGATTCCATGTTGTGGCATGTGAATGGATTTCCTTCCTTATTAAAGCTCAGTAATATTCCATTATATGTATATATCACATTGTGGGTATCCATTCATCCGTCAATGGACACTTGGTTTGGTTCTACCTTTTGGCTACTGTGAATAATGCTGCTATAAACATGGGTGTACAAATATTTCTTTGAGGTCCTGTTTTATAAAAAAAGATTACTTTTAAAAATAGATTCAGGGTCTTGCTATGTTGCCCAGGCTGGTCTTGAACTCCTGGGTTCAAATGGTCTTCCCACCTCAGCCTCCCAAAGTGCTGGGATTACAGGCATGAACCACCATGCCTGGCCAAGACCTTTTCTTTTTAAATTACACTTTAAGTTCTGGGGTACATGTGCAGAACGTGCAGGTTTGTTACATAGTTATGCACGTGCCATGGTGGTTTGCTGCATTCATCACCCCGTCATCTACATTAGGTATTTCTCCTACTACTGTCATCCCTAGGCCCCTACCCCCCAACAGGCCCTGGTGTGTGATGTTCCCTTCCCTGTGTCCATGTGTTCTCATTGTTCAACTCCCACTTATGAGTGAGAACATGTGGTGTTTGGTTTTCTGTTCCTGTGTTAGTTTGCTGAGAATGATGGTTTCCACCTTCATCCACATCCCTGAAAAGGACATGAACTCATTCTTTTTTATGGCTGCATAGTATTCCATGGTGTATATATACTACATTTTCTTTATCCAGTCTATCATTGATTGGCATTTGGGTTGGTTCCAAGTTTTTGCTATTGTGAACAGTGCCGAAATAAACACACGTATGCCTGTGTCTTTATAATAGAATGATTTATAATCCCATGGGTATATACCTAGTAATGAGGTTGCTGGGTCAGGTGGTATTTCTAGTTCTTGCTCCTTGAGGAATCGCCACACTGTCTTCCACAGGTGGTTGAACTAATTTACACTCCCACCAACAGTATAAAAGCATTCCTATTTCTCCACATTCTCTCCAGCATCTGTTGCCTCCTGACTTAATGATCGCCATTCTAACTGGTGTGAGATGGTATCTCATTGTGGCTTTGATTTATATTTCTCTAATGACCAGTGGTGATGAGCTTTTTATCATGTTTGTTGGCTGCATAAATGTCTCCTTTTGAGAAGTGTCTGTTCATGTCCTTTGCCCATTTTTTGATGGGGTTGTTTGTTTTTTCTTGTAAATTTGTTTAAGTTCTTTGTAGATTCTGGATATTAGCCCTTTGTCAGATGAGTAGACTGCAAAAATTTTCTCCCATTCTGTTGGTTGCCTGTTCACTCTGGTGATAGTTTCTTTTGTTATGCAGAAGCTCTTTAGTTTAATTAGATCCCCTTAGTCTATTTTGGCTTTTGTTGCCATTGCTTTTGGTATTTTAGTCAGGCAGTCCTTGCCCATGTCTATGTCCTGAATGGTTTTGCCTAGGTTTTCTTCTAGGGCTTTTATGGTGTCAGGTCTTATGTTTAAATCTTTAATCAATCTTGAATTAACTTTTGTATAAGGTGTAAGGAAGGGATCGAGTTTCAGCTTTCAGCATATGGCTAGCCAGTTTTTCCAACACCATATATTAAATAGGGAATCCTTTCCCTATTGCTTGTTTTTGTCAGGTTTGTCAAAGATCAGATGTTTGTAGACGTGTGGTGTGATTTCTGAGGCCTCTGCTCTGTTCCATTGAAGACCTTGTTTTTTATACCCAGAAGTGGAATTGCCTAATGATATGTTAATTCTATTTTTAATTTTTTGAGGAAGCATTTATACTTAATTTTAACTAAACGATGCAATAAGCAATGTTTCATTGCCTTGGGTCCCAGATTTAGTACATCTTTGAAAGTCAGTGACATATAAGAAAAGATAATCCTGGGATTTATGTTCGGTATGAGGTCCTGGGCAACAGGGGAGTCGGGAGGGCCAAACTTCTGGGATCTATACCTTATTAAAGTTTTCTGCCCTAGCCCACTCAGCCTAGCTTCCATAGTTTAGAGGATGACCGTTGGTACTGTGGTTTGAGTAGAATTACCCAAAAACTACAGGACAGGTCCTAAATAAGTATGGATTTTTTTTCTAGGCTTTGTAGTGAATCTGCATTGTTATTATTTAGAGAAGCATTAACTCACAATGATTAAGAACATGGATTCTGGAGCTCGACCTCTTGGGTTCAACTTTATTTACTACTTGGACAGTCACTTAAATTATCTGTGCCACAATTTCCTTATTTATACACTTATTATTATTATTATTTTTCTTTTTTTTCCCTTTTTTTGTGGAGAACAGGGTCTTGCTCTATTGCCCAGGCAAGTCTCAAAATCCTGGGCTCAAGCTATCCTGCCGCCTCTGCATCCCTAAGAGCTGGGATTACAGGCATGAGCCACTGTGCCTCGCCTCCTCATTTGTAAAGTAGGTATTGTGATAATATCTACCTCATAGGGTTATTGGGAGGATTAAATGGGTTGATACATGTAAGTGCTTAGACAAATTCTTGACATATAGCTCTCACTCAATGTTAGTAATAATAATTGTGTTTTTTTTTTTTTGAGATGAAGCCTTGCTCTGTCACTAGGCTGGAGTGCAATGGTGCAATCTTGGCTCACTGCAACCTCCGCCTCTCGGTTCAAGTGATTCTTCTGTTTTAGCCTCCCGAGCAGCTGGGACTGTAAGCGTGCACCACCATGCCTGGCTATTTTTTTTGTATTTTTAGTAGAGACAGGGTTTCACTATGTTGTCCAGTATAGTCTTGATCTCTTGACCTTGTGATCTGCCTGCCTCAGCCTCCCAAAGTGCTGGGATTACAGGCATGAGCCACCACACCCAGCTAGTAATAATAATATTATTATCGTTTTTTAGAGACAGGGTCTTGCTGTGTTGCCCAGGCTCGAGTGCAGTTGTGTGATCATAACTCACTGCAGCCTCCACCTCCTGGGCTGAAGCATTCCTCCTGCCTGAGCCTACCAAAATGGTAAGATTACAGGCAGGAGCTACCATGCCTGGCTGAATAATATTATTTTAAATTAGTATAGGTTATGATGTAGCTTTTCTTTAAAAATTTATTTTATTATTATTTTTAATTTTTAAATTTATTTATGTAGCTTTCCTTAAAAACCAGTAAGAAGAGTAAGATTCCATTCAGTGAGTTAAGCTTTTTGGAGTGAATATACTATGAATCAAAAAGATGTGATGACAGTGTAAAGAAATAGGATTTGCTCTCAGATCAGCAGGATTAAATTATAGCTTGATAAATTCTAATCTATTTAGTATTATATAGGTTGGATTCTAGCTTGATGAAACATAGAAAATGGATTTCTAGTCACATAGAAAATTGATGCTATCATAGGAGTTGGTCATAGAGGTTTGTGCTGTCTCTTGCTGTCTGGACCCTTCTAAACACTGTCCAGGGGCAAGATGCCCTTGTAACTACCCCACCCACCATTTCATTCTAAGCCAGCAGATGTCAGTCACCACTATAAAAGCAGAATCTGATAGCACTAAACTTTTGAGTCACATAATGGACTCCTGTAATCCACAAAGCAACTTTATGAGAATTTGGCTTACCATGTAGCTTATCTACATGGAGAGGCTATATTGTTGCAGAATATTTGGGAGACCAGGGAGACCAATGGGTGAAACAGGAGGATTATATTAAGGGGGCCACCGGCTCAGTGGATTAGCATCCCAAGGCGGAGCAAAGGAGAAAAAAAATGGGGTACTTTTTATACATCTAGGATGTCCTAGCAGCTAACAGGTTTATAGAAGCCAGAACAAAGAACAGTTCATTAATTTGTAACATGCCTTGTGATGTATGTTACATTTGAAAAATAGCATTTTTAGAAACGCATTGTACATTCTTTGGGTGCTATCTTGCCCTGTGACCTTGCCGCTGGTCAGCAAGAGAAACAGGAGTCTCGAGATGCCTGGGAACTTTGCTGAGAAAGTGGGGAGACTAGTTAAAGTAGGTTTTAAGGGGAGCTATTTAATTTTAAGCAGAACTAGGGGTTAGGTTTTATATTAAACAGCACACAACACAGCAAAATTTGCTTTTTTATATAGCAACTACAAATTATAAGCTTTCGTTATTATTATTGCTATTATTTAATTCCCTTCTTCATTCCCCCTTTGTTGCCTTTTATAAATAACACTTTAATAGAAAGCAACACCACTACTTTAATCATTTAAGTTACTATTACCTTTAGTGGTATGCCATTTTTTATTTGTTTTTGTCTACTTTTTCCTTTTTTGATTTAATTTGATTGGTGTTTCTATGAGCTTATTTACTAGATTTGCTTAAGCATATTTCTGACTTTGTAGCTGACTGTCGGGGTGGAAGGGTTAATTGTGTTGCAGAGCTTTTTAAGATAACTCTCTTGGGAGGAGTGCCTTTCTACTTTTGGTAGACAGCAGGTTGGTGTGTTAGCTTATGGTACGCGTATAGCACCAAGTCGAATTTTTTTTTTTTTTTTTTTTTTTTTTTTTTTTTTTTTTTT
>NW_016107348.1:4585758-4593944 GCF_001604975.1 Cebus imitator
TAGTAGAGACGGGGTTTCACCATGTTGACCAGGATGGTCTCGATCTCTTGACCTTGTGATCCACCCGCCTCGGCCTCCCACAGTGCTGGGATTACAGGCTTGAGCCACCGCGCCCGGCAAGTCGAATTTTTTTTAGCTCCAGGTTGAGAGTTTCTGTTCTGCTGTGAGAGGCACGAAATGATCTTTTAGCACCTGATGGCCCCTTCGTGACTGTGGCTGTCTTAGGTTATCCCTCCTCTGAGGAATCTTATCAGTCTTTGGCTAACCAGCCATCTGCCTGGGGCCAACCAGGGTGACAGTTTGAAGGTTAGAAGGCTGTGGGGGCTGACCTGCAGAGCACTGTGGGTCCAGGAGCAGAGCTATTACACACCTTTAAGTGGTTTTTCCTGTTGAGTTGTCTGTTTGGGAAAGGTGGTATTACTAAGGCTTTCTGGGCTCTTAATATAATACTTGCTTTGTTTAAGCTTTTTTTATCCAAACATTCGCTAACAGTTGGGTTTAGCTAATGAACATCCTTATATAAGCCCATAGAAAACACCACTATTATACACGTTATTTTGAGATAGTTCTGTTTTTTCTTGCGGTACAGGCCGGTACTTAGTTAATGCCATGAATTGACTGGTGATTTGCTTGGCTACTACAGCTCGTATAGTTGACAGAATACTCCTAGTTAAGAGAGGGGTAAGAGGCAAGGAAGCATTAGGCATTTTCCTAATATGATTCCTACTCCCCCTGTTAGGGCTTTAAAACCTCTAAACCATAAAAATCATTTTCCAAAGAGGGAGTCTGGTGACTACCCTTTCCAGGTTTGTACTGGAACGTGAGTTAGTTTACGCATTCTGGCGGTAATTTTTATGACTGCTGTTTGTTATTATTAATTTCTAGATAGCAGTTTGATAAGTTAAACTCCTTATGTACTTCTCCTTTTTGGGCTGAAAGATGATTTAATGCTAGTCTGTTCTGGCAAATGGCATTTTTATCTTTGTGGCCAGTATGGCCAACAAATTTAAAGCTTTGGATGTTTCATTGGTTATGATTTTTAGAACCACCTGCAGCCTGATGATGCGGTTTATCATATAGATGGGGGTGTGTTATTCCCATGACCCATTTTGCACCCAAGTAGCTGGGCCATAATAATTGTTTTTTTCTGGGGACTAGTCTGTGTATCTCCAGTTTCCTATTTGTACATTTATTATAATCATACCAGCTTATAGCATTACTAATCCAAACAGGGATTTGAGTAAGCACAGTTTGCTTTTTTGAGGGTTATACGTTTTGCAGTTATGCCATATGCATGCAGTTAGGACTTTTTTAACAAGGGTGTTACAGCAAGTTGGGGCTACAACTATTTTCTTATTTTGAATAAATGTTTTTACTACCTGTTAGGTATCTAAGCATAAGGACACACTTTTGTGATGAGAAGCAGATACCTAAGTTAGGTTGTAAAGGGTTCCTTTTTCTGTTCTTTCATGGAGCTTAAACTATACCCCAGGTAACCTGGATGACTTGAATATCTACCTGCATCTTCAGTTATAAGTCTTACTAGAAATCAGTACATTAGTTCTTTGTCTTTATATGTCAGTTTCAAGAGCTTCATTAATCCAAACCTGCTTCCGATGAGTAAATCCATTCTCCTTGTAGGGAGGTGGGTTTAGGGTCTTAGCTATGTACGCTCACTAGCTAATTGAGTGTACATAGCTAAGACCCCAAACCCTGGACGTTGGTAGAGTCACCAAGATAATGTGTCCCTCCCTTCACTCTCATTGTTTTCTTGGACTATACCCTGATGCCTTTTCCAGGTCATTGTATTACTAGCTACCTTAATTTACTTCTATTTTCTTTATTTCTGTTATTTCTGTATGTTTGGAGGCAGAGATATGCTTCCATATCACCATTGCCAGTTTGCTGAAGAGAGGTGGAGCAACCCAACTTCTCTCTCTCAATCCCTAGGCCGGCCTGACATGACCAAGAATCGCTGTGTAGTGAGCAAGGAAACCTGATCACTGTACTGCAGGATCTCACTTTGTGGTACTATTGCTTTGCCATATGCCTTCTTGTACCAGACAGAGCTGAAAGGAACCTTAGAGATGAACTGGCTCACATTTCTTGTTTTATAGATAAGGAAACAGATTACTTGCATTGGGCAGTATATCTTTATGCTCTTCTAATAGTCTTTGTCTAAGGTTGGCTGTGTTGGCCTGCACTTATGACCTGTCAGTAACCTTCTTTTTAGCCCTAGTCTTATCTAACCAGTACAAAAATTTAACTGGCAAAGGCACTTTTCTTTCCCGTAGTTCTGACAACTTCTTTTTTTGTTATATACCATTGATACCCAGGTTCACATTAGAAATATAAGAGTTCATCATTGATGTCAGACCGTGTTTCTTTCTTTTTTTTTTTTTGAGACTGAGTCTTGCACTATTACCTGGGTTGGAGTGCAGTGGCGTGATCTTGGCTCACCGCAACCTTCACCTTGAGGGTTCAAGTGATTCTCTTGCCTTAGCCTCCTGAGTAGCTGGGATTACAGGCGCCTATCACCATGCCTGGCTAATTTTTTTGTAGTTTTAGTAAAGATGGGGTTTCACTATGTTGGTCAGGCAGGTCTTGAACTCCTGGCCTCAAGATCTGCCCATCTCAGCCTCCCAAAGTGCTGGGATTACAGGTGTGAGCCACCATACCCAGCCAGACCATATTTCCGGTTGGATTCTTTGTAGCCTGATTCATGTTATAGCCTGTTCATTTTGGGGTCAGATTTCATGGCAGCAAATTGGATCTGTTTTAGTAATGATCAGAGATGCTGGATTTGTCGTGTTTGGATCTTTATAACTCAATATCCCAAATTGTGGAGATAGGATTTCATGAAATAAAAATAAACCTCAACAGTACTTCTTTTTTTTTTTTGAGATGGAGTTTCACTCATGTTACCCAGGCTGGAGTGCAATGGCACGATCTCGGCTCACCGCAACCTCCGCCTCCTGGGTTCAGGCAATTCTCTGCCTCAGGCTCCTGAGTAGCTGGGATTACAGGCATGCACCACCATGCCCGGCTAATTTTTTGTATTTTTAGTAGAGACAGGGTTTCACCGTGTTGACCAGGATGGTCTCGATCTCTTGACCTCGTGATCCACCTGCCTCGGCCTCCCAAAGTGCTGGGATTACAGGCTTGAGCCACCGTGCCCAGCCAACAGTACTTCTTTAAATAACAATCATTATATACCCACAGTAAAACTATATTCCAGTAATTCCATTAAAATTTGCATGCTGAGTTGCAGACTTGCTGTTGGCAAGAGTGAAGCAAGTGGGTGAGTAAAACTGTTTGGATGGGAGCATTTTCAGATAGGAGTTTAGTTTTGATGAATGTGTCCATGCAGGAATTGGACTCTGAGGAGGCTTACAGTATCTCCTGATGGGACCTGTCACCCATGTCTGGGCAATAATGTTGACATTTGAGGCGGCAGGCAGGATGCCTGCTTCTAATGTATTTGAGTGAGTAGCTGAGGCAGCCAAGGGGAGGTTGAATGATTAATTCAGAAACGGGATTCTTAGTAAACTGGAGACTCTATTTGGGAACCAAAAACCTTAAAAAATAGTCTCTTCATTTCTGAACTGCGTATTTTCCCTGAAAAGTATGTATTTTTTCCCAGCAAAATTTTGTTGGGGGTTATGTTACTGAAGAATGAACAGAGATGACTAAGTGGAGGTGTTATGTAAAGGCATACTGTACTCAAAATCTGAAGACCTGCAGCAGACTTAAATTCTGACTCTTGTTATAACTTTTTAAAAGATTTTGTGCATGAATCAAGTTTTAATATACCGTATGATGGTGGATGAGGCTGTTCATTGTACCATTTGTTTGAATTTTCAGGCATGGTTTGCCAGTGTGAGAACTCTGTAACATTAACAAATTCAATGAAAAGTAAATATATATGTAAAAAAATACAAATAAAATTTGCATGCTAACAATAGAACTTTGATTTAAAAGTTTTATTCATGTTTATTTTAACCATAATACTAATTGCTATTCCTAAAATATGTTTTTCTTTCTCCTCCTCCTTCATGGAGTATTAAATGTTTTAATGTCATGGCAAACTCTTTTATTAGCTTAGGATTACTTTTTATGTATGTATTAAGAAAAAAATTAATAGCAAGTTATAAGTAAATGTTTCATATTTCAAAGAGGCAAGTGGCAGCAAATGTGAAATAAGCATAAGCAAAGTGCTTTCATTTAAGTGCTTAGAGAATTAGTCAAGGAGCACTTCCCAGAAGTGTGTTTTGAAGAAGCTTTTAAGAGAAGGTACAAATATTCACTGGTGAAGAGGATGGAGTCAGAAAAAAGGGAAGTAAACACATTATGCATTGGGAGCTGCATTAGAAGGGGGAATAGATGCCAACAAAAATTAAAACATCTGTTGCAGGATGGTTAAGGAGGCTTTCAGCTGGTGTGGAGAACGGATGTTGAGTCAGTCATTGGTAAAGTTATTGAGATGTCAGTTCAGCCTTGCTACCTATATTTTGCCGCATAATGTGCTAGATCCTAAGGGCAAAGCTAAAGAGAAGGGAGAGACAGTGCTTGACCTGTAGGAACGTCTGATCTTGCTGATGAGACAAGGCGACAGGAAGCTAAAGGAGGATCCTTGAAAGCCAGTAAGAGGAACTTGGATTTTATATGGTATGTGATGACAAGAGCCATTGGAGGTTCTCATGTATCATCTTGCCTCTATCATCTGCTCAGTAGGGAGAGGACTGAGCTGGGGAAGATCAAACTGAGCAGGTGGCTAGGTTTCAAAAATCAATTTTTATAGCAATATGTAATCAGCAGAAGAGCTTTTTCCCACACGAAACTATTTTGAATCACTTTAGAAAAAAATGAGCTGCCTAAAATCTTCTGTCCGCAATTGACAATTAATAGAAAATCACGGGTTTGCTTTTGCAAACAGCACTTAATGTCAGTAGATTCAGGCTGTTTTTCAATTTTACAGTACTTTTTTTTTTTTTTTTTTTTTTTACTGAAACCAATTTAGGCAGCTATTTCGTCCATGGGCTTTTGCAGTGGAAAGATGATGTGGGTAGAATAGAATAATGAGATTCCTTTTCCGCACCAAAATATTAGCAAGCTGCTAATGGTTCCATTTTGATACTGTCACTTTCAAAATAAAGGAGAGAGATCCAGTTGCTTATGGAAACATTTTGGAATATGTTTACAATAGTCCAACTTTGTAATAGTCGATATGGTAAACAATTCAAAGTTTACCTTTAGTGCATCAGTTTATCTCCATCTTGGCTCAGCCTAAGAGAGAAAGCTTCCAGATTTTTACTGCCTATCTAATAAGTCCCCAGGTAATTGGTTTCATGCTGCAGGAATGCAGACTTTATTTTTTCCCTTTCTTCTTGTTCTTCTTTTCATCTGCCTCCTTGCTACTTGCAAACCGTTCTGTGATTTCTACTGTTTCCACTGACCTTCCAGCGGGAAGCCTTCCAAGGTCGTCAGTTTCCTGGAATGACATTTGAGGCGTATTTAAGTGCCTTAGGATATTCCTGGGTTGATTTGGGTTTTGGCCCACATGCATTGGTGGTAAGTGTCTGAGAGGCACTACCAGAAAAACAAGAGGAGCCCTGAGGTGTGGAGGTAGGTTGGGTGGCAGTTGTCCACTCGTCATTTGAAAAGACTGTCCAGGAAAGGCATTGTTTAAGGGGTAGCTCTCTAAAGCCACCTGCACTTTTGTGTTCTGATTCTTTTTTGTTTGGAGAAGTATATCAGTGAAATAAGGTTTTATGCCTGTTATGGCGTTGATTTCATATGCGTTGTGCCTGTCAGCCAGTGCTCTCCTAGTTAAAATGGGCTGGAAAACATGAGATCCTGAGATACCACTAACAAAATTTTGGAGGAGAGAATGCCAAATCCCACCACTTATTGGACTCAAAATGACCTGCGGCCATAAGCTGGCCAGGCTCCGGAGAGCTTCACGGTTCCATGCTGAGACAGGAAAGTCCATCTCAGTATGATAGAGCTGAGAAAAATAAATACTAAGAGTGATGCCTGGATACGTAATCAGGAAATTGTACATTTTGCTGATGCAGCAGTGGTTAGCTTCATTACAAGGGGAGTTGTTGGCATACAGAATGATATGCCTGATGTTGTCATTATTGTATATGGCTGAGTCAAGATAACCATTCATTTCAAAGAGCATTGATTCTGGATGGATATAATTCCCGGTGCAACTGCTAGCATGGCCCTTTTGCACCAGGCTACCAGAAGAAGTTTTTAGTTCATAAAATGTGAGGTGTTTTGTTTGACGATATGTTGGCCCAAAAGGGAATCCAAAAATCTGACAAAATTCTGTGCAGGAAACTCTTGCTTCTTCACCTGTTCGAATATGGTAAGGACAGTTAGAGCAATCTAGAGAGAAGCTTAGCCAGTAATAAGGTTTTACTATTGTTCCACGATTTGCTAGATATTCCTCATATAAGGGCTCCATCGCTAGATTTACGGTCTTCTAGTTGCAAACCTAAACAAGGAAGAGAAATTATGTATAAACCCAGTGAAGGAAAAACTAAAGATGATGCATTAATTTATTAAACCATACTTCCTTTAAAGGAAGTAGCATAATAAAGATAGTGATATATGAATAGGTTAAAAAGTTCAGATTCATTATTCTTTATTGAGACTCCTAGAGCATGGGGATGAAACAAAAGAGAAAGGCATAATGCAGCTTTACCTGTTTCAGAGACTCCATGTCAGTAAAGCAAACGGGTTAACAATGCAAGTGCTAGAAACAGACTGTCTGGAGTTAAATTTGGGCTTGACCAGTTACCAGCTTAGTGGCCTTTGGCAAGTTATTTAACATCTGGGAGCCACAGCTTTCTTGTCTGTAAAATGAAGATATTACTTACCTCATAAGATTGTCTTGAGCATTGAATAATAGAATAAATATAAAATGCTTATTATGTGCTTGCCACATAGTAAGGACTCAGTAAATATTAGCTCTTGGTAGTAAAAGTACAAATCCTGGGGTTATCTAGATTATTTCTACTTATGAAAGTACAAAAAAAGGGTTTTGCATTTTGTTTATAATCTTTCTTCTCAGAATATGATAACATCTAATGTATTATGCAGAACTATTGAGAGTGCTTGCATTTAAAATCAACTCTTTCTTAAAATCACAGGCAATAATTTGGAGGTTTTTCTTTTCTTTTCTTTTTTTTTTTTTGAGACTGGAATCATGGGATCTCTTTTGCTTAATGGTAGAGACTTCTTGTAAAAGTGCTACTTGAGTATTCTTTGGGTTGTGGACACTCACTCATTGACATGTAAGAGTTTTATTTCCAGTGAGTGGGTCTTGTTAGAGGATTTTTGAAAAATTACTATTATGGAAAGCAAATATGGTTCTTTAGAATATTTCAAATCAGTAGTTTCTGGGATGTTAAACTCAGAAAGCTGAGATCTTGAAGTAATGAATTTTTCCTTTAAAAAATATTCCTTCAGTTGTCATTGTTCCTATAATGCCCTAGGAGCTACCTATTTTGTTTGTTTTTGAGACAGAATCTTGCTGTGTTGCTCAGATTGCAGTGCAGTGGCATGATCATGGCTCACTGCAGCCTCAACCTTCTGGGCCCAAGTCATCCTTGTGCCTCAGCCTCCCAAGTAGATGAGACCACAGGTATGCACCACTATGCCCAGATAATTTTTTTTATTTTTTAGGAGGGACAAGGTCTCGTTATGTTGCCCATGCAGGTCTCAAACTCCTGGCCTCAAGTGATCCTCCTACCGTCCAGTCTTTTTGCTTTATGTGTCTGTTACGTATAATATAAAGTCATGTTTTATACCCCGCTTTTTCACTTAATACCGTGCCATGAACATTTTCCCGTGTTATTAAAAATGCTTTAAAAAATACAATATTCGCTGGGCGCGGTGGCTCACGCTTGTAATCCCAGCACTTTGGGAGGCCGAGGCGGGTGGATCATGAGGTCAAGAGATCGAGACCATCCTGGTAAACATGGTGAAACCCCGTCTCTACTAAAAAACTACAAAAAATTAGCTGGGCATGGTGGCGTGTGCCTGTAATCCCAGCTACTCAGGAGACTGAGGCAGGAGAATTGCTTGAACCCAGGAGGTGGAGGTTGCGGTGAGTCGAGGTCGCGCCATTGCACTCCAGCCTGGGTAAGAAGAGCGAAACTCCGTCTCCAAAA
>NW_016107348.1:4593959-4604564 GCF_001604975.1 Cebus imitator
GTGAAATAAGCCATTTACAAAAGGCAAATACTGTAGAGCTATTATGAAAAACAATATGGAGGTTCCTCAAAAAAAAAAAAAAAAAAAAAAAATACAATATTCATGACTAATTAGTACTTTATTATATAACTACAACATTCAGTTTCTTGCTTCTTTTAATTATTATAACACTTTGATGAATATTTCCATAAAGAATATAATAAACATTTACTATAAAGAGTCAGAGATTCTTTTTTTTAAAGTGTAGATTACTAGAAATCATAGTATTAGGTCAAACGTTGTCAAATCGCCTCCTAGTAAGGTGTACCAGTCTTATCACATTCTCCTGCAGTGTCGTTTATCCCAATTTGAGATGTGAGCACTGGTATTTCTTTGTTGCTATAATGTATGCCTTTACTATTTCTAGTGAAGTTGAACAGTTTTTGACATGCTTATTGTTCTGTGGTATTTATTCTTCTGTGAAATATATTTGATTTTTTACCTATTTTTTGTTTGAGGGTTTTCTTATTGGTTTACAAGACATCTTTATGCATCAAGAATATTAAATCTGCCATATTTGTTTCTAATTTTTTACCTGGTTTATACAGCCTCTTAATTATGCCAGTGATAATTGCACCAAATTTTACATTTTTATGTGGTCCAGTGTCTACTATTATGATATATTTTTTCTTATTGTATTTAGAAAAGCTTTCCTCATCAAAGCATGATTGTTTCCCATATTTTCTTCTAGTATTTATGGTTTCACTTTTTACTTGTCAGATAACAAAACTGATAAGGCAGGAAATTTAAATGAGGTAAACTGACCATTGCAACAGAATATATTTTTCACTTCTTGAAATCTCATTTATCATGTCACAATTCTAAACACTTGTGCTAATAAATACATTATGGTCTCTCATATGGAAGTGCTTTGTTCACCTTCTGTCTTCCTCAACCCAGATCAGCTCAGCCATTGCTGTATTTGATACAGGTTGATTTCTAGCCTGAAACCTGCAGCGTCCCTACGCTGATCCTGTCCTGGGCAGAAAATATGTTAAAAGCTTCAACCCAGCTCTAGGTGGAGTGTGACTTTACTCGTGTCACCATTATCCCAGTGGCTAATATCCTGCAGCCACTCTGGCACCACATACCCACCAGATTCTAGATTTCCCCCAGCCTCTGCTGTGTCATCTTAATCCATAGGATTGGACGTTAGCTTGTTTTTTCCTTAGCACTGTATTTTCCTGATGTATGAATTCCTACCCTGAGGCTTCCTAGACCTTGTCATAGCTTTCCTTCCAGGGAGCTGGATTTAGCCTTTGGCAGTAGACAGTCACTTGGAACCTGATGCCATTTCCTGCTTGCTCCCTAGCATTGTTTTCTCCCTGGACCTCCTCCTCGCTTAGCTTTCCTCATTGGGCTGGGTAGATCCCTCCGTCAGAACTTGCCAAAACCAAGCCCAAACTCGCATGCTTTTTAATATTGTGCCCTTAATGTGGTCAACCCCTGGGTGGTCCACCAGACTTCTGGGTTACTACTCAAATTATAATTTCAACTCACCCACAGGCAGTATACAGATTGATTTGGCTAAATCTTATGGAAACAGAACCAAGAGGCACTTTTCTATCTTGATCACTATTTCTTAAGGTGGTGTGTATGTAGAGTTAACTATATATAATGGTCCCATAATTACCCTTTGGGGAAACAAAAGTCTTTGTGTGTTTTTAGATAAAGGTAGCAAAATGGAAACTTCCTGTTGCTTTTCTAAGCACTCCTTCCTTTACACCCCTGTCTTCTGTGGCTGTTTTAGCCAGAAATGATACATCATGTCCGTCTTTAAGAGAGGACAGTGGCCTTGACACATAGTGGAGGAAGCTCTGTCGTCTCCTTCTTGCTGATGGCTTTTCAGTGTCAACCAACTGTAATTTCCTATTGGTGAAGTTTTCACTTTTTCAGAGTCTGTCTGGGCTTGTTCTTTGATCACCCTCATCTGAAGAGGAAGCAGGAAAGAACTGTTGCCCCCTTTGAACTCTTGTAGAATTCATGGTTTATTGTATCAATTTGTTACCAATCACAGACTGTCTTGTTAACTTGTGGTATCTGCCATTTTATTCTCCCCTAACCAGGTGGAAATGTACCCTGTTTAGGCCCAGGGTCTACCTCAGCAACCTTGATTGGCTCACCAGCCAGGTTGCTTCAGACTTGTTTCCCTGGTAGCCGGTGTCCCTACCTTCCTGCCTAGCCCTTTTTCTTTTGCTTTGTCTGTGCTTGGGAAATGCACGTTATACTCTGTGGAGCAGATCTGCTGGCAGTAAGAGCCAGAGATGTGTAGAGCCCAGCATGCTGGAGGGCTCTCTGCATCTGGCTGTGAGTGGCCCCTGGACTGGGACTGTGGGAGGACAGCCTTCCATAGTTTAACATAAATGAACCACACCATAAGAACAATCTGCTCTCATTTCACTCAGCTAGGATTTAGTGCGTACTGTTAAAGCACAGTTTGCACTGGAGTAATTGGAGAAGGAGTTTGCCCTTCACAATCTGTGCACAATCTGTTAGCAGCTAAAAACAAATGTTAGCAGTTGTAATTACCATCAATTTGTCTCCAGGCTTAGATCACATTCCAGGTGTTAGAAGAGATGATCCGTTTCCTTTTTTTATTCCTTTAAGTCCCATGCCCAGTTTCAGGTAGCTTCACAGGGCAGTTGTGCTGCAAAGATTCACCTTATAATAGGTTCAGGACTCTTTCACAGCTTGTGTCAATTCGTTCATTTGAACTTTGCTGTTTCAAGTTAGAAAGACCTTGCTGAGGTGTGGCTACCTCTAAGAACACTGTTGAATGGGTGCCATGGTAACGTTTGCAAAGTAGCTACTGCTAGGATACAGCTCTGACACTTGTTACTTTATTTGCATATCAAGCCACCTGTTCCAAAGATGAAAATATACAGGACTGCATATTCCAGCCTGGGTAAAAGGGTAATAGCTGACTGTTGAAGAGAACGCGTTGAGATTTTCCTCCCTCTAGCTGAAGAATCAAGTTCTGAGGGCCTGTTTGTCAGCATTTTCCTCTGGTCTAGAGTAGGTGCCAGGTCTGGTGGTTCTCTTGCCTGTGCAGGTGCCAGGGCTTCTCCTTGGGATGCTTGCCCTGTGTGAGAGGGAGCAGAGAGTTGACTTCCCCCAAGGGCCCCACAGTCTTTAAAGGGGGTGTTCTCGAGTCTGTTAAACCTGGACTATGTGTTAGCAGTTTCCCTTCTCCTAGAAATTGCCTGGGAGATTCTTGCTATTGGTATGCATGTGGTTCCCTATAGTTTAAGACAAGCTTTGTTCCTGGATCAGTTGTAGCCCCTTCTCTGTGGCCCACGGAAGAGCCACTTGTCCTTCTCCATTCTTTTTCTTAGTTTCCCTTGACCCCCACACCGTCTCCTAGACACGAGGCACATTGATAGTCATGGTTCACTGTTTGTGAATCACTCTGGATTATTCCCTCATTCCTCTTCCCCAGGCCACCTGAAGGAGCAAGTGGGGATCGCTACCGTGTACATTCCATTAGTAACTGCTGGCTGTAAGCAGACATACTCTAAAAATAACCCAGGGATACCGAACACCCAGAGGGCACCTTCTGCCTTCTCCCAGCTTCGCCACTCTTGTTTCCACTGTCAAACTTCCAGACTGCACAACAGCACGTATCCTTTCTCATGCAGAGTGCTCCTTCTAGACAAGAGGTTTTTGTCTCCCAAGGGTCTCAGGTGCACTCATGAGCTCCTCAGCTGGTTATTCTCAGTTTCATCTTCCTAGGTGCTTTCTCTGGCACGTGGTCACTGCTGCATCCTGTCTCTTCCTCACCATTTGCCATGGGTCATGCCTTTGTTCTCATTTCTTGCTCCCATTTTCCTAGCATCTTCTAACTGAATGAACTTGTAAATATGAAACTGAAAGTTGATCCTCGTAGCTCATCTTTTATTTAATTCTAATAGTTGATAAATATTGCAAACATTACTTTCAAAATATTACTTAACAAAAGCTCTTCTGATAGTTCCGTAAGAAAGTATTAGCTGTCTGACAGCTTCCAATGAGGGGAGGAAAAGACAAAAAATATAATCCCCAAATCTGCACAGCATCCCCTGTGCACTGTGTACCTTCAGTGGTGGATTAGATGCTCAGTAAATGATACAGCTATGGAAGGTTAAGCCTAAAGAAACAGGAAAAATGAGCCTTTGTCCATTGATATATTTACCAATTGAATTTTAGGGATAGGCAACCCCAGTTAGCCATCATTTTTGGAAGGTAATTGTCTGTTAGATATAGGAAGACTCCAAGGAAGGTTAAGTTTGCAATATTCCATTTAGGTTGCTCAATATGACTTTTCAGACTACGTTTCATCATGAGGAAATGAAGGGCCTTGCCCATGGTTCCTGTTCACAGTTCTTCTTGCTAAACTGACATGTATCAGAAAGGAGATGCTTGGAAGAAACGTCTAGCTTCTCCAGCAGACTCCTTTCTTTTCTGTTCTATCTTCCTTTGCTAATCTGCCATGTTTCATCTTTATTCAGATGAGTTATGATATAAAGCTATTATGAGATTATAATGAAGAAGATTTACAAAGTCCAAACTCTCCTACAATGATATACATTTTTAAGAAACATTTGCTCAGTTTGGCACTCCAGAAATTAATTATCTATATTCTGGCAACCCAATTTGGGGTCTATGCAAGATGGCTCATGTGTTGCTAGTTGCTGCTTATAAGGCAACTTTCTCTTTGGGTAGCAGGAAGCAAAATATTTATAAGTTATTGATAAAATGTTAAACTTTTATTTGAACATATGGTACCCAACTAATTATATAATTCATCACTTTCGTAGCAGTTTGGTTGACACTGAATAATAATGCTCAAATTCATGTAGCAGTAACAAACTACCTGATAAAATGAACCTAATTAGAAAGCAAGCTTCAGGTAAAGATCAGAGGATTAAGTAGATTTCATGGAACTCACTAAGGAGTTAGATAGGAAAAATGAGATAAGGAAAACACTGGAGTTAAGACGAAAAGGAGACAAAAAAGCAGAGGGTGGCCTTCGAGCCCGGGGGTCATAAACAGGATGGCCACTAGGTGGCAGCGCAGTCTTAACAGTGGGGAGCTTTCTGTACGACCACCCTTAATTTGCTAACACCACAGACTTTCTCTCAGAATTGATTTTCCTCATTATCCTAGGGGAGACAGCAGCAAACGTTTAGAATTAAAAGTGACTCCTAAAACTTAAACCGAGGAAAAGTGTAGGGTAAAGGCACCGTCTTTACTTCTACAGACTGTTTATATGCTCTAAAGAAGGTTTTAACTATCTGTGGGAAAGGACCAATTGACGTTTCCAAACCATCTGTTAAACATAGTGATGAGAGCCTTTGCTTTGGGCTGAGCATGTACACTAGGCCCCAGCCAACCAGACCAAACCAAAATGGAGTCACTCGTGCTAAATGTGATGTAAACTGAAGTTTTCTGAAAGCAAATAGATCCCAAAGCAGACCAGGTGGTTGTTGTTGTTGTTTTGTTTTTTTAATTTCTTATGAAAACAGGAGATTCCAGCACAAAGAGGTCCCCTTGGCTCCCTAACTCTTACAAAAAAGTAACCCGAAATCCTTGTTCCCACCTTAAAAACCAACTGTTCTGCTCTTTCTTGGTGGGATCTAAGACCAAATAAGTACATTTATGATGGTAACAGAGTGACATCAATGCTTAAAGTTTTGTTCGGTGTCAAAATTAAGAGGTTGACCAAAAGGTGGGGAATTGTTAAATTAAGCTTAGCCTAACGCTGCCTCCTTACATATTTTAAGTTCGTCCTAAAGGTTTCTTCGTACACAGCTAACTGCAACCTAACTGGAGTGTTAATGAACTATAACCTACTCTTGTGCCAATCTCCAAGTTTTGACCAAAGGCAGCCAACTGTTCAAACAGCATTCAAATCGGGGAAATGCCAAGCTGTAACAAACCCAGCTGTTTCTGTACCTCACTTCCATTTTTCTTATGTTCCTTTCCTTTTTCTGTCCACAAATCCTCTCTCAGCACACAGCAGTGCTGGAGATGCTCTGAACCTGCTCTGGTTTGGGGAGCTGCCTGCTTTGCCAGTCATTCCTTGCTCAATTAAACCCTCTTAAATTTAATTTGTCTAATGATTTTCTTTTAACACATAATACACTAATACTTTTGTAAAAGTTAATAAAAATGATATCATAGAAAGAAGATAAAAAACATATAGAACATAAAGTTATTTTTTGGTAATTAAACAGATATAAACAGATCAACAGATATAAAATTTTAAAATTGCATTTCAATAAATACAAACAGGACACTTCTCTATTTTTGCTTTTGTTGCCTATATTTTTGGTGTCACGTCCAAGAAATCATTGCCAAGATGAAAGTTATGAAACTTATCCTCTTATGTTTTCATGTCAGAGTTTTAGCTTCAAGTCTTATGTTTAGATCTTTAGTCTATTTTGAGTGATTTTTGTGTAGGATGTAAGACAAAGGTCCAATTTCATTTTTTGTATGTGAATACCCCATTTTTTTGTCATAATTTGTTGAAGAGACTATCCTTTCCCATTGTGTAGTTTTGACATCCTTATCAGAGATCAATTGACCACCTACCTATTCATGGGTTTATTTCTGGGTTCTGTTCTATTTGTTTATATGTCTGTATTTGTGTAAATATGAACGGAACAGGCTGGGCATGGTGGCTCACACCTGTAAACCCAGCACTTTGGGAGGCCGAGGTGGGAGGATCACAAGGTCAAGAGATTGAGATCATCCTGGCCAATATGGTGAAACCCCATCTGTACTAAAAATACAGAAATTAGCTGGGTGTGGTGGTGCATACCTGTAATCCCAGTTACTTGGGAGATTGAGATGGAAGAATCGCTTGAACCCGGGAGGTGGAGGTTGCAATGACCTGAGATCATGCCACTGCACTCCAGCCTGGTGACAGAGCGAAACGCCATCTCAAAAAAACAACAACAAAGAAATATGAACAGAACAAACATGGGAAAAAAGAATTACAAAACTATATATGTTGTTTATTCAAAGTATGGATATAGGTAATTAATATAGAGAATCACTGTTACTCTCATTATATTCAAAATTGTAATTAAATTAAAAAGTTATCAAGGAAATAGTAAATCTTTATATTCAATGTTCTGTATACACACATTTTGTGAATATTTTGCATATTTATTTATACCGTTTTTATTGTGACCAGCTAACTTGCTTTTTGCTTTATGTTGAATTGATGATAACAACATTTGCAGAATGTAGCATATATCTAACCTATTTTTATGTTTTGTTTTATTAGCACCAAAATAGAGGAAGCCAGTCTCAAGAAGTATGTTGATGGGAATATAGGAAGCCATATATATATGTATATATATATACATATATATATATATTTTTTTTTTTTTTGAGATGGAGTCTTGCTCTGTAGCCCAGGCTAGAGTGCAGTGGCATGATCCTGGCTCACTGCAACCTCCGCCTCCCAAGTTCAAGCAATTCTCCTGCCTCAGCTTGCTGGGTAGCTGGGACTACAGGCATGCACCACCATGCCCAGCTAATTTTTTTGTATATTGAGTAGGGACAGGGTTTCACCATGTTGGCCAGGCTGGTCTTGAACATCTGACCTCGTGATCCACCTGCCTCGGCCTCCCAAAGTGCTGGGATTACAGGTGTGTGCCCCCGTGCCTAGCCTAGGAAGAGATATTAAAGCAATTTCACAAGCTTGAGATGTTCATTTTTCCTTTCTTTGAGGATACAATTATTCTTCACTTAATACGTAGTAAGAACAAGCATAAAATCAAGAAAAACAAGAATTTTTTTGTTTTATTTAATTTTTTAATAGAGAACAGGGTTTTGCCATGTTGCCCAAGCTGGTCTTGAACTCTTGGGCTCAAGTGATCTGCTTGCCTTGGCCTTCTGAAATGTTGGGATTACAGGAATGAGCCCTATCACTCATCCAAGAGTTTTTAAAAGGTACTCAAATACATCAATTCTATTGTTTTTCTATACATGCATTTATTTGCTACTGAAAATTGCAAAAGTAGCACATCAAACTTTCTTTTTCAAGTTTTGAAAACCAGAAAATCTAATTACTATGCTCTAGCCATACTACCCAGCGTTTGCTTTACATTCTTTCCCCATAAGGTGCTTTGCTTCGAATTCTTGATGTGGGGTTTCATGGCCAGATGCAGAGGCTTATGCCTGTAATCCTAGCACTTTGAGAGGCTGAGGCAAGCAGATTGCTTGAGCCCAGGAGTTCAAGTGCAGCCTAGGTAACATGGCAAAACACTATCTCTACCAAAGATACAAAAATTACCAAGTATGGTGGCAGCTACTCAGGAAGCCGAGGTGGGAGGATTGCTTGAGCCTGGGAGGCTGAAGCTGCCGTGAGCTGAAATTGTGCCATTGCACTCCAGCCTCCAGCCTGGCGACAGAGTGAGACCCTGACCAGCAACAACAGCAAAACAAATTCTTGATGTTGGGTTTCATCTCATGATTTTAGGCTTCTGTATCACGTGGGAATGCTTATGTTTTGTTGGTGCTTCTTTAAGTCAAATCAAAGAGTAGAGGTAAAATATATTGATGTTATTCAGATCCCTTCAAACTATACCGATCCCTTATAAAATACTGGCATCATGGTAGGAAGGAAAAGATACAAGAAGAAAAATACATCATAGAAGTTATTATTACAATTATTGATACACAGGCTATCCTAGCATAAAGTAGCTTTCTCAACCTGCTGCATAAAATTTACCAGCAAGAAAGAAAAGTACAAGAATGGCTGAATTGGCTTGGTGTCATAATTCCCTATTCTAGCATTCTTTAAACTAGTGATTCTAACAACTGATTTTTCTAGGCAGACTCTTAACTAAGTTCACTAATTTTTGTATAGGGTTATTACTCTGGCTAGCCTACAATACAGATGACAGTTTAAAATTTTAATTTAATAAAACATTATATTTAATAAAAAATTCTTACTGTATATATTTAAGGTATACAAAATGATGTTTTGATATGCATGTACATACTGAAATGATTACTACAGTTAAGCAAATTAACATATTTATCTCCTAACATAGTTACCTTTTTTGGGGTATGTGTTGTGTGCTAAGATCACATGAACTCTCTCCTGGAAAATTTCCTGTATACAATACAATATTGTGACCTTATTCATCCTATATAACCGCAACTTTGTACTATTTGACCTACTTCTCTCCATCATCACCTGACTGCCCTTGGCAATCATTGTTCTATTCGATTTCTCTATATTTGACTTTTTAAAGATTCCACATATAAGTGAGATCATGTAGTATTCTTCTTTCTGTATCTAGCTTATTTCACTTGGCATAATGCCCTTCATCTGTGTTTTCATAACTGTCGGGACCTCCTTTTTAAAGGCTGAATGATATTCCACTATATATGTGTGTATATATATATATATATGTATGTATTTATGTGTGTGTATATATATATATGTATATATATATCTCTCACAAGTTTTTATCTATTCATCTATCAGTGTACATTGTCCATATCTTGGCTATTGTGAATAATACAGTGCAATGACATGGGAGCACAGATATCCTAAGAAATGCTGGTTTCATTTCCTTTGAATATATACTCACAAGGGGGATTGCTGCATCATATATATATTTTTAAACAGGTCATCATTTTATTTATTTTTAACTTTTATTTTGGGTTCAAAGGTACATGTGTTGGTTTGTTACATAGGTAAATTGCTTATTGTGAGGGTTTGGTGTACAGATTATTTTGTCACCGAGGTCATAAGCATTGTACCTGACAGGGAGTTTTTTGATCCTCAGCCTCCCACCCTCCACTCTCAAGTAGGCCCTAGTAGTGGCTGTTGTTCTTTTCTTTATGTCCACATGTACTCAATCTTTAGCTCCCACTTATAAGTGAGAACGTTTGGTATTTGGCTTTCTGTCCCTATGATAGTTTGCTTAGATAATGGTCTCTAGCTTCATCCATGTCACTGCAAACGACATGATCTCATCTTTTTAAATGGCTGCATAGTATTCCATGGTATATATGTACCACAGTTTGAAAATTCAGTTTGCCATTGATGGGTATTTCGGTTGATTCTATGTCTTTGCTATTGTGAATAGTGCTGCAATGAACACACAAGTCTGTGTGTCTTCATAATAGAATGATTTATATATTTTAAAGTATATACCTGATAATGGGGTTGCTGGGTTGCATGGTAATTCTGTTTTAAGTTCTTTGAGAAATCACCATGCTGCTTTCCAGAATGGCTGACTAATTTATATTCCCACCAGCAGTGTATAAGTGTTTTCTTTTCTCCATACCCTCACCAGAATCTGTTATTTTTTGACTTTTTAATAATTGCCATCCTGACTGGTGTGAGATGCTATCTCATTGTGGTTTTGATTTGCATTTCTCTACTGATCAATGATGTTGAGCATTTTTTTCATATGCTTGTTGGCCACACTTTTGAGAAGTATCTGTTCATGCCCTTTGCCTCTTTTTAATGGGGTTGTTTTTTGCTTGTAAATTTGTTTATGTTCCTTTTCAGTTCTAGATATTAGACCTTTGTCAGATGCATAATTTGCAAAT
>NW_016107348.1:4604698-4605965 GCF_001604975.1 Cebus imitator
GACAGAGGCTTGCTCTGTTGCAGTGCAGTGGCACAAGCTTAGCTCCCTGCAACCTCTGCCTTCACCCTTCAGGTTCAAGTGATTCTCATGCCTCAGCTTTCTGAGTAGCTGGGACTATAGGCATGTGCCACTTTGCCTGGCTAATTTTTTTTTCTTTTTTTGTATTTTTAATAGAGATGGGGTTTTGCTGTGTTGGCCAGGCTGGTCTCAAACTCCTGGGCTCAAGGAATCTGCCTACCTTGCCATCCCAAAATTCCTGGATTACAGGTGTGAGCCACTACACTCAGCCGATAGTTTCTTTTGCTGTGCAGAAGTTCTTTAGTTTAACTAGGTCCCATCTGTCAATTTTTGGTTTTGTTGTAATTGCTTGTAGCACTTTCACCACGAAATCTTTCTCTGCCCAGCAAGGAGTGGAGCAATCTTAGACAGATTGGAGCAATCTTACCCAGGCACTGCAACTGCGGCTTCTGTTGGGGCTATGGTGCTGGTGCTGGTGGGCTCTGGGGCCTAATGTTAGTAGAGGCGCCTTGAACTTCAGAATTGTCCCCACCAAATGTCCAAGTGGCTCTTTGCCTCAGCCTAGAGGAATGGTGGGGTGTTCAGAGAGGCCAGGGGGATTCTCCCGTGCATAGTCTTGCACAGGTCCCTGTGGACAGCGTGATTCCCCTGGGGGGCTCTCACTCACTCACCCTTTCCCGTGTTGAAGATGTTCTTCTGGCTCTGCACTGCACCCAGGCAGGCTGGTGCCCAGCTTCACTCCTCTCTGATGTCTGTGTTCCACTGCTGCCTTGGTAGATCCACATGTGCTTTCTCAGATGATGGGTCTACACAGTCAGTGCTCACTGGCCCCTTTGTTTCCTCACTGTGAGAGCAGTGCACATGAAGGGCTTCTAGTCTACCATCCTGGCCCAGTACCTGCTATTTCTATTTTTTTTGACTACTTTCCATACTGTTTTCCATAATGGCTGTACCAATTTACATCCTGCCAACAGTGCAAAAGTGATTCCCTTTTCTCCACACCCTTGCCAATGCTTGTCTCTTGTCTTTTTGTTAATAGTCATCCTAACAAATATGAGTTGATAACTCATTGTGGTTTTGATTTACATTTCCCTGATTAGTGATGTTGAGTGCCTTTTCATGTATCTTTTGTCAATTTATGTGTCTTCTTTGGAAAAGATATATTCAGGTCCTTTGCCCATTTGAAAATTAGTTTATTTATTTATTTTTGCTATTGAGTTATGTGAATTTTTTTTTTTTTTTTTTTTTT
>NW_016107348.1:4606136-4613466 GCF_001604975.1 Cebus imitator
CCGCCTCCTGGGTTCAGGCAATTCTCCTGCCTCAGCCTCCTGAGTAGCTGGGATTACAGGCATGTGCCACCATGCCCAGCTAATTTTTTGTATTTTTAGTAGAGACGGCGTTTCACCATGTTGACCAGGATGGTCTCGATCTCTTGACCTTGTGATCCACTCATCTCGGCCTCCCAAAGTGCTGGGATTACAGGCGTGAGCCACCACGCCCGGCCGAGTTATGTGAATTTCTTATGTATTTTTGATAGTAGCCTCTTATCACATAAATGGTTTGAAAACAGTATTTTTTTTCCCCACTCAGAGACTGCTTTTTTATTTTGTTATTTCCTTTGTGCTATGGTAGCTTTTTAGTTTGATATAGTTTCACTTGTGTATTTTTGCTTTAGTTGCCTGAGCTTTTGGTGTAATACACAAAAAAATCATTGTTACGGCTAATGTCAAGACTTCCCCTGTATTTTCTTCTGGAGTTTTATGGCTTCTGTACTTATCTTTAAATCTTTAATCAATTTTGAGTTGATTTTTGTGGGTGGTATAATATAAAAGTCAAATTTTGTTCTTTTCAATGTGAATATCCAGTTTTCACAACATCATCTGTTGAAGAGACTGTCTTTTCCTTATTGTGTGTTCTTGGTACAGTTGGGTTTATTTCAAGGTTCTCTGTTCTGTTCCATTGGTCTGTTTCCTGTGAGATCATAATCTGCACCATACTGTTTCAATTACTATAGCTTTGTAATATACTGTACCATTCTGTTTTAATAATGAAAGCTTTATAATTTAAGATCAAGAAGTGTGATGCTTCCAACTTTGTTTTTCTTTCTTAAGATTGCTTTGCTTGGGTGGGTGCTGTGGCTCCTGTCTGTAATCCCAACATTTTGGGAGACTGAGGAGGGCGGATCAGCTGAGGTCAGGAATTTGAGATCAGCCTGGCTAACATGGCAAAACCCCATCTCTACTAAAAATACAATAACTAGCCGGGCAGGGTGGCACATGCCTGGAATCCCAGCTACTCGGGAGGCTGAAACAGGAGAATCACTTGAACCAAGGGGGCAGAGGTTGCGGTGAGCTGAGATCATGCTACTGCACTCCAGCCTGGGTGGCAGAAGACTCCAAAAAAGAAAAAAAAAGATTCTAAGATTGCTTTGCTTATTGGGGTCTTTTGTCCTTCCATATGAATTTTAGAATAGTTTTTTTTTTTTAATTTCTGTGAAAAATGTCCTTGGAATTTTGATAGGGAATTGTGTTAAATATGTATAACACTTTAAGTCACATGGACATTTTTACAATATTAATACTTCCAATCCATGAATAGGAGACATCTTTCCATTTATTTGTGTCTTATTCAGTTTATTTTAATCAATGTTTTATAGTTTTCAGTGTATAAATCTTTTAACTCATTGGTTACATTTATTTCTAAGCACTTTATTCTTTTTTACAAATGGGAATGTTTTCTTGATTTTCTTTTCAGATAGATTATTAGTGTAAAGAGCTGCAACTGTGTTTTGTGTGTTGATTTTGTATCGTGCAACTTAATTTGTTTTGTGGTCTTTACGGTTTACTTCCTATAGGATCATGTCATTTATAAACAGAGATAATTTTACTTATTCCTTTCCAGTATGAATGGCTTGTTTTATCTTTTTCTTGTCCAATTGCTCTTGGTAGTACTTCCAGTACTATATTGTATTAGAAGGCATACTTGCTTTGTACTGGATCTTGGAGGAAAAGCTTTCAGGTTTTCACCTTTGATTTTGGTGTGAGCTAGGGAATTTTCATAAATGGCTTTTATTGTGTTGAGGAAGTTTTTTTTCATATCTATTTTGTCAGATTTTTATAGGAAAGGATGTTGAAATTAGTCATACTTTTTTTGAGATGTATGTGGTTTTAATCTTTCATTCTGTTAATTTGGTGTATCACCTTGTTTGATATGCGTGTGTTAAATTAACCTTGCATTCTAAGGATAAGTCCCACTCTGTCTTGTTGCAGTATCTTTAAATAATTTTTTATTTTTTAAAAATTTATGTATTTACTTTTATCTTTATGTTTTTCAAGACAGGCTCTCATTCTGTTGTTCAAGCTGCAGTGTAAGGGCACAAACATGGCCCACTGCAGCCATGACTTCCTGGGCTCAAACCATCTTCCTGCCTCAGCCTGTCCAGTAGCTGGGATTAGAGGCATGCACCACTGGGCCTGGCTATTTTTTACTTTTATTTTTATGTTTCCTAGAGACAGGGTCTCATTATGTTGCCAAGGCTGGTCTTGAACTCCTGGCCTCTAGTGATCGTCCCTCGTAGGCCTCCCAAAGTGTTGGGATTATGGACATGAGCCACCATGCACAGTTTATATAATTTCTTTGATGTGTTGTTGAATTTAATTTGCTTGTATTTTATTGAAAATGTTTGCATCTAGGCTCATCAGAGATATTGCCCTATAGTTTCTAGTTGTTTTTTTTTTTTTTTTTTTTTTAACGGTGTCTCAACCTGGCTTTGTTATCAGGACGATGCTGGGAAATGATGAAGAATTTAAATGAAAACATAATTAGTTAAACAGAGACTAACATTTACTGAATGCATACTCTGTGGAAAACTTTTACATGCCTCATATCCCTATTAGGTTAGTATTATTATAATTTTTATCTTACAAATAAAGGAACTTGGGCTCAGAGTTGGTTGCTCAAAATTATATGGCTAGTAACTGGCAGAGCTGGGATTTGAACCCAGAGCCCTCTAACTCTAACTCCAGAGGGCATACTCTTTTTTTTTTTTTTTTGTAAATACCATAATCCTGCTATTACATCGTACTTTTTGAGCAAAAGTAAATAATTTCAAATGTATAAACTAGTCTTAAGATACATGGGAAAAATCGTATTTCAGAAGTGACACAGTGATAAAGGATGAGAAAAAAGTGTAGAAAAGTGTGGCATTATAGGCATATGTGGGAAGCAACTGAAAATGTTTCTGGCAAAGAGGAAAGAAAAAATAAATTTTATTGAGGTATAATATACATATAACAAAATGAGCTCATTTTAAGTGTGCACTTTTATGACAAATGTATATACTTATGTTACCACCATTACAATAAAAATATAGAATATTCCTTTTATTTTTTATTTTTTTGAGACAAAGTCTCACTCCACCTCCCAGGCTGGAGTGCAGTGGCGCGATCATGGCTCATTATAACCTTGACCTCCTGAGCTCAAATGATCCTCCCACCTTAGCTTCCCGAGTAGCTAGGACCTCAGGCACGTGCCACCACGCTTGGCTAATTTTTGTGTTTTTTTGAAAGTTCGGGTTTCGCCATGTTGCCCATGCTGGTCTCAAACTCCTGGGCTCAAGCAGTACGCCCACCTCGGCCTCCCAAAGTGCTGGGATTACAGGCATGAACCATCACACCTGGCCAAATATAGAATATTTCTATCAACCCCACATTTTCCTTGTGCTGCCCCCTTCCCCATGAATTGCCCTCCTCTATGGCTCTAGACAAATATTACCTATATGCTATTGCCATAGATTAGATTTGTTTTTTCTTAAGTTTTATGTAAGTGCACTCGTAAAGTATGAGCTCTGACTTCTTTTGCTTATTGCTCAGCATAATGTTTTTGAGCATTCATCCATGTGATTGTGTATATCAGTACCTTGTCCTGTTGTTGTTTTTTTTTTAAATAAACTTTATCTTTTAGAATGGTTTTCAATTCACAAAAAATTGAACAGGAAATACAGAGAGTTCACGGGTATTTTTTGTGTCTACACACGCACAACCTCCTATTAATTGTAACGTGTTCCACTATGGTGTGGGCCTATCAGCAGCTTACACCATAGTGGTACACATGTTATAGTTAATGAACCTATACTGACACATCATCACCTAAAGTCCATAGTTTATGTTAGTTTACTCTTGGTGTTGTCCAATCTATGGATTCTGACAAGTGCATAATAACATGTATCTCTCATTGTAGCATCATACATAGTGGCCTCACTGTTCTAAGAATCCTCTGTGCTCTATTTCTTCACCCTCCCTCCAACCCCTGGTAACCACTGATTTTTTCACTTTTTTGAAAGTATAGTTTTGCCTTTTTCGGAATGTCATATAATTTGAATCATAAAGTATGTAGCTGTTTCAGACTGAACGTCTTTCACTTAATATGTATTTAGAGTTCCTCCATGCCTTTTATGGCTTTTTAGTTTATTTCTCTTTTAGCACTGAATAATGTTCCCTTATCTGTATATACCACAGTGTAGCTATCCACCTACTGAAGGGCATCTTTGTTGCTTCCAGAGTTTGATAATTATTAATAAAGCTGCTGTAAACATCCATGTGCAGGTTTTTATGTGGACATAATTTTTCAGTTCTTTTGGGTAAATACTAAGAAGCATGATTACTGGAGCATGTTGTTGAGCTATGTTTGGTTTAATAAGAAACTACCACACTGTATTCCAAAGTATATCATTTTGCATTTTCACCAATAATGGCTTGAGAGTTCCTGTTGTTCTACATTGTCATCAGTATTTGGTATTGTCAGTGTTTTGGACTTGGCCATTTTAATATGTGTGTAGTGGTATCTCAGTGTTGTTCTCTAATAACATATGATGTTGAACATCTTTTCATATGCTCGTTTATCATCTGTATATTTTCTCTGGTGAGGTGTCTCACCAAAGTCTATTTGGAACTTTTGTCCATTGTAAAATTTGGTTGGTCGTTTTCTTTTTTACTTTTTTTCTTTTTATAGGGACAGAGTCTCAATTTGTCACCCAGGCCAGAGTGCAGTGGCACAGTCATGGCTTACTGCAGCCTCAAAATCCTAGGCACAAATGATCCTCTCCCTCAGCCTACTGAGTAGCCAGGACTGCAGGCGCGTGCCACCACACCTGGCTGGGTTGTTTTCTTATTGTTGAGTTTTGATATTTCTTTGTATGTTTTGGATAAAAGTCCTATATCAGATGTGTCTTTTGCAAATATATTTTCTACCCTGTGGCTTGTATTCTCATTCTGTTGACATTGTTTTTCACAGAGCAGACATTTATAATTTTATTGAAGTCCAATTTATAAATTATTTCTTTCATGGATTGTACTTTTGGTGATCTAAACAGTCATTACCATACTCAATATCTCTAATATTTTCTCCTGTGTTATTTTCTAGAAGTTTTATAGTTTTGCATTTTACACGGAGGTATATGGTCCATTTTGGGTTAATTTTTCTGAAGGGTGTAACATCTGTGTTTAGATTCATTTTTTTACACATCAGTGTCCAGTTTTAGCAACATTTATTGAAAAGACTACCTTTGCTCCATTATATTGTCTTTACTCTTTTGTCAAACATTATTTGATTATATTTATGTAGGTGCATTTCTAGGCTTTCTATTTTATTTCAGTGATTTGTTTTTCTGCTCTTCACCAGTATCACAATGTCTTGATTACTGTATCTCTATGGTAAGTCTTGAAGTCAGAGATAGTGTCAGTCCTGTGATTTTCTTCTTCTAATATTGAGTTGGCTATTCTGCATCTTTTGCCTTTCATTATAAACTTTAGAACCAGTTTGTCAATACCCACAAAATAGCTTGCTGGGATTTTGACTGGTATTGTGTTAATCTATAGATCAAATTGAGAAGAACTGACATCTGATAATATTGAGTCTTCCTATTCATGAACATGGACTATCTCTCCATTTATTTAGTTCTTCCATGATATCTTTTATCAGAGTTTTGCAGTTTTCCTAAGAAAGATTTTATATATATAATATATATTATATATATATATATAAAATCTTAGTGATATATATATATCACTATATATATAGAAAATATGTATATATATATATATATATATATAGAGAGAGAGAGAGAGAGAGAGGGAGAGAGAAAGAGAGAGGGAGAGAGAGAGAGAGATTGGGACAGAGAGAAAGAGACAGAGAGAATGCCAGATTTGTACCTAGCTATTTAATATTTTTGAATGCTAATGAAAATAGTAACGTGTTTTTAATTTCAGATTCCTTTTGTTCACTCCTGCTATATAGGACAGTGATTGACTTTTGTATGTTGACTTTGTATCCTGTAACCTTGCTGTAATTGCTTATTATAGTTCCAGGAGTTTTTGGTCAATTCTTTTTGCATTTTCTATATAGAAAATCCAAATGTCATCTGAAAACAAAGACAGTTTTATTTCCTCCTTTCCAATCTGTATACTTTTTTAAAAAAACAGTCTTATCGTGTTAGCTAGGATTCCAGTATAATGTTGAAAAACAGTTGTAAGAGGGGACATTCTTGTTTTGTTCCTGATCTTAGTGGGAAAGCTTTATGTTTTTTACCATTAAGTATGATGTTAGTTGTAGATTAAAAAAAAAAAATCAAGGTAAGAAAGTTCCTCCCTATTCCTAGTTTGCAGAGAGTTCTTAAAAATAATTAATGGGTGTTAGATTTTGTCATGCCTTTTCCACATTCATTGATATGTGGAAAAATCTTATGATTTTTCTTCTTTAGCCTGTTGATGTGATGGATTACATTAATTGATTTCAAATGTTGAATCAGCTTTGCATAGCTGGGAGAAATCCCACTTGGTTGTGTTGTGTAATTCTTTTTATACTTTCTTGAATTCAGTTTGCTAATACTTGTGTTAATAATTTTTACATCTATGTTCATGAGAGCTATTGGCCTGCAGTTTTCCTTTCTTGTAATGTCTTTGTCTGGTTTTGGTCTTAGAGTAATGCTGGTCTCATAAAGTGAGTTAGGAAGTATTCCACTTGCTTGTATCTTCTGAAAGACATTGTAGATAATTGGTATAATGTTTTACTTAAATTTTGGGTGGAATTCAGTGAACCTATGTGGGCCTGGTGCTGTATGTTTTGGAAGGTTGTTAATTGTTTATTCAATTTCTTTGATAGATGTAGGCCTATTAAGACTGCCTATTTAACTTGTGTAAGCTTTGGAAGACTGTGTCTTTCAAGGATTTGGTCCATTTCATCTAGGTTGTCAAATTGGTGGCCATAGATTGTTCATCATCCTCCTTGATTATCCTTTTAATGTCTGTGAGATCCGTAGTAATGATGTCACCTCTTTCATTTCTGATATTAGTAATTCATGTCCTTTTCTTTTTCTTAGTTAACCTGGCTTGAGGCTTATTGATTTTATTGATCTCTAAAGAAAACCTATCAGCTTTTGGTTTTGTTGATTTTATCCATTTTTAATTTTTATTTTCTATTTTTATTTTTTTTGATTTCTGCACTGATTTTTATTATTTCATATTTTTCTGCTTTCTTTCAATTTAATTTGTTCTACTTTTTCTAGTTTCCTAGAGTGAAAGCTTAGATGACTGACTTAAGGTCTTCCTTTTTTTTTTTTTTTTT
>NW_016107348.1:4613581-4619505 GCF_001604975.1 Cebus imitator
GTTGACCAGGATGGTCTCGATCTCTTGACCTCGTGATCCGCCCGCCTCGGCCTCCCAAAGTGCTGGGTCTTCCTTTTTTTCTAGTGTATGCATTTGATATAAATTTGCTATACATTTCCGTCTAATTATTGCTTTTGCTGCATCCCCCACATTTTTGAAACATTGTATTTTCATTGAGTTCAAAATACTTTTCAATTTATCTTGCAATTTCTTTTTTGACCCATGTATTATTTAGACATTTGTTGTTTAATCTCCAAGTATTTTGGAATTTTCCAGCAATCTTTCTTTTTTATATTTTAAAAAGTTGGGATGGGGTTTCACCATGTTGCCCAGGCTGATCTCGAACTCCTAAACTCAGGCCATCCACCTGATTTCAGCCTCCCAAAGTGCTGGGATTACAAGTGTGAGCCACCACTCATGGCAGGAATTTTCCAGCTGTCTTTCTGTTTTTGATTTCTAGTTGTAACTCCATTGTGGTCTGAAAGCAGACACTATGATTTCTATTCATTTACATTTGTGAAGGTATGTTTTAGGGTCCAGAATATGGCCAATTTGGTAAGTGTTTCATGTGAGCTTGAGAAGAATGTGTATTCAACTGGTGTTGAATGAAGTAATTTATAAATGTCAATTATATACAGTTGATTGATGGTGCTATTGAGTTCAGCTATTTCATTACTGATTTTCTGCAGGCTGTATCTGCCCATTCTGATTGAGGAGTGTTAAAGTTTTCAATTTTAATATGGGATTAATCTTTTTCCTTGGAGTTCTATCTGTTTTTGCTTCACATGTTTTGATACTCTGCTGGTAGGCACACAAACATTAAGCACTGGTATGTCTTCTTGGAGTGTGATCCTTTAACCATTTGGTAATGCTCCTCTTTATTCTTGACAACTATCTTTGCTCTGAAGTTTACTCTGAAATTAATATAGCTACTTCAGCTTTCTTTTGATTAGTGTTAGCATGGTATATCTTTCTTTATCTCTTTCAATCTATATGTGCCTTTATATTTAAAGTGGGTTTCCTTTAAACAACATGTATCCATGTTTTGTTTTTTTAGATCATTCTGACAATCCGTCTTTTAATTGATGTATTTAGAGCATTGATGTTTAAAGAAATTGTTGACATTTGGATTAATATTTACCTTACTTAATACCATTTTTTGTTTGTTGCTCTTGTTCTTTATTTCTATATTTGTCTTCCACATTTTTTCTACCTTTTCTATTTTTTGTTGAGCAATCTCTATGATTGTATTTTCTTTCTTAGCACATCAGTTGTACTTCTTTTTAAACATTTTTTTTAGTGATTGTCTTTAGAGTTTGCAATATTCATTTATAACTAATCTAAGCGCACTTTCAAATAACACTTTATGGCTTCGGGTAGTACAAGTACTATATAACAATAAAATATTTTCTACCCTCCCATCTCTTGTATCATTGCTGCCGTTTATTTTACTTACATGCTTATGTGTGTGTGTGTGTGTGTGTGTGTGTGTGTGTAATTAAATATATCATGCTAATATCTTTTTAAACAAACTGTCATGTTAGATCAATTACAAATAAAAAAATAAAAGTTTTTTTTTACCATCACTTATTCATTCTCAAATGCTCTTCCTTTATGTAAATCCAAGTTTCTGACCTATATCATTTTCATTCTCTCTGAAGAACTTTTTAAAATATTACTTGCATGTCAGGCTTACTGACAACAGATTCTCTCAATTTTTGCTTGTCTGAGAAAGTCTTTATTTCTCTTTCACTTCTGAATGTTAATTTCACAGGGTATGGAATTCTAGGTTGATGGGTTGTTTTCTGTCAACACTTTAAATATCTTCTTCCACTCTTGTTGCTTGCATGGTTTCTGAGAAATCAGATGTAATTTTTATCTTTGCTTCTCTGTTCATAAGGTGTTTTATAATTTATTTTTAATTTAATTTATTTTATTTTTTTTAAGAGATAGCGTCTCACTGTATTGCCCAGGCTTATCTGGAATTCCTGGCCTCAAGTGATTCTACCACCTTAGGCTTCCAAAGTGCTCAGATTACAGGCATGAGTCACCACACCTGGCTGTGATTTTTTTCTTTGTGTTTAATTTCCTGAAGTTTGAATATCTATGCCTAACCATAGGTTTTTGTTTGTTTTCTTTTTGTTTTGCATTTATCCTGCTTTGTGTTCTCTGAGCTTCCTAGATCTATAGACTGGTGTCTGATATTAATTTAGGGAAATTATCACTCCTTATTGCTTCAAATATTGCTTTTGCTCTTTTCTTTTTTTCCTTTCCTTTTGGGATTTTCATTACATCTATTTACACCCTTTGTAGTTGTCCCCCAGCTTTTGGATATTCTGTTCTGGGTTTTTATTTTCAGTCTGTTTTCTTTTTGCTTTTGGTATTGTAAATTTTTATTGTTATGCCCCCAAGCTTCGAGACTTTTTCTTCAGCATGTCCAGTCTACTAATCGGTTCATCAAAGGCATTCTTTATTTCTGTTATAGTGTTGTTGTTGTTTTTAATCTCTGTGATTTCTTTTTCATTCTTAGAATTTTCATGTTTCTGCTTACATTATATACCTGTTCTTGAATGCTGTCTACTTTTTCTATTAAAGTCCTTAGCATGTGAAGCATAATTGTTTTAAATTTCTGGCCTGATAATTCTAGCACTTCTGCCATATGTGACTCTGTTCAGATATGCTTGTTCAGTTTCTTCATATCTTTAAACTGTGTTCCTTGTCTTTTAGTTTGTCTTATAATTTTTTGTTAAAAGGTACACATGATGTAGTACTGGGTAAAAGGAGCTGCAGTAAATAGGCCTTTAGTAATGTAGTGGTAAGGTGTAGGGGGAAGGGGAAGTGTATTAGTCCATTTTCACGCTGCTATGAAGAAATGCCTGAGACTAGGTAATGTATAAATAAAAAGAGGTTTAATGCAGTCACAGTTCCACACTGCTGGGAGGCCTCACAATCATGGCAGAAGCTGAAGGAGAAACAAATGCACATCTTACATGGCAGCAGGCAAGAGAGAAGTGCTGAGCAAAAGGGGGAAAACCCCTTATAAAACTGTCACATCTCACGGAACTCATTCACTGTCATGAAAACAGCAGCATGAGGATAATCACCCATATGATTCAAGTACTTCTCACTGGGCCCTTCCTACGACATAGAGATTATGGGAGCTAAAATTTAAGATGAGATTTGAGTGGGGACACAGCCAAACCATATCAGGAAGCATTCTTTGGTCTTATGAGTAAGTCTCAGTCTTTTGGTTAGCCTATGCCTCTGAATTGTGAGCTTCATCCCTGTTTCTCAGTCCCTATCTCTCTCCATCTCCTCACGCCCCCCCCCAACACTTTACATAGGAAAGAATGACTTAGAAGGGGTTGGAATTGAGTATTTCTTTTCTTCCACCTGGAAAGCTAGAGGGAGCTGGGGTTGGCTATTTGCCTTTTCCCGGGTTGATCAGGTTCTGATAAAATCTCAATAGGCTCTGGTAAAATAGTTTCTTCTGAGGCCAGGCTTTCTTAAGAACATGCCCTAGCACATTTCAAAATTGGTTTTATTTCTTGTCCCTCTGCTGGAATCACGAGGGAATTTTTCTCTGATATTTGCTGTGAGGTAGAGCTCCTGGATATAAAATTTACTAAAGTGTGGAAGCCCCACGTGACTGGGTCTCTCTGGAGTTTTAAACTTACAGTTGTCTCCACTGAGCCTCTAGCAATGCATTAATTACAGTTCAAGTTTTCTTATCCTAGCACTTGTTCCTGTGGGGGTTTTTGCTTGGGAGTTTATGTGCTGATAAGTCGTGATTCTCAGTATTTGCCTTTCTCTCTGATATTTGGGGCAGCGGTTTGTCCTGCAACACTACTTTTCTGATGGATCTAAGAAGAGTCATTGATTTTTCAATCTGTTCCAGTTTTTACTTGATGTTAGGATGGAGTAGCAACTTCTAAGTTCCTTACATGCTGAACCAGTTTGTGTCTTTTTAATGCTGAATCATATGCCATTGTATGGATATACTACAATCTGTTTATTCATCTGCTGGTGGACATTTGGATTGTTTCTAGTGTTGGGACGTTTTATTAGTTCATTTTCATACTTCTGTAAGAACTGCCTGAGACTGGTAATTTATAAAGGAAAGAGGTTTAATTGACAGTAGCAGTTCAGCATGGCTGGGGAGACCTCAGGAAACTTACAATTATGGCAGAAGAGGAAGGGGAAGCAAGATACCTTCTTCAGAAGGTGGCAGGAAGGAGAAGTGCCAAATGAAAGGGGAAGAGCCTCTTTTGAAATCATTAGATCTTGTGAGAACTCATTCACTATCATGAGAACAGCATGGGCAAAACTGCCCCCATGACTCAGTTACCTCCACCTGGTCTCTTCCTGGACATGTGGAAATTATGGGGATTATAATTCAAGATGAGATTTGGGTGGAGACACAAAGCCTAACCATATCAGCTATTTTGAAAAAGCTGCTCTGAAAATTCATGTTTAAGTCTTTGTGTGGACATATGTTTTCATTTTTCTTGCATGTATACCCAATAGTGGAATTGCTAGGTTTTATGATAAATGCATTTCAATTTTCTAAGAACTGCCAAACTGTTTTCCAAAGTGGTTTACCATTGTACATTCCCACTAGCAATTTATGAGCATTCCATTTGCTCTACATCCTTGCCAATACTTGGTATTGTTAGTGAAAGGAAGCATTTACTATATCAATTTAGAAAGACTAGTTTCTTTTTTTCTTTCCTTTTTTTTTTTTTTTTTTTTTTTTAGATAAGGTCTTGCTCTGTCACCAGGCTGGAAGTACAGTGGCATGATCTTGGCTCACTGTAACCTCTGTCCTCTGGGTTCAAGCGATTCCCCTGCCTCAGCCTCCTGAGTAGCTAGGACTACAGGCATGTGCCACCACACCTGGCTAATTTTTTGTATTTTAGTAGAGATGGGGTTTCACCATGGCCAGGATGGTCTCCATCTTCTGATCTTGTGATCCACCTGCCTCAGCCTCCCAAAGAGCTGGGATTACAGGCATGAGCCACCATGCCCAACTACTAGTTTCTTTGAAGCTTGCCATTTGGCAGGAAGGGAATGAAGTGTGGATGGGACTCCGTAGTACTGTAGTTTCTTCATTTGGATAGTTAATGCCCAGTAAATCTCCAAAGATACCATACTTATCAAGAAATTTGATATTTAAATTATCACTACTTTCAGCTTCTCTTTTTCCAATTTCTAACAAATGGAGCTAAACTCAGTTCAATCTGGTTTTCCAGTTAGGTAAAGTATATGCAAGCTGAGAAGAAGTATTATCGCTGTAGACTCAGTAGGGCATATGGTGAGCTCTGAAAATCCTCCAAGTGGTTGCTGTTGAGAAATTCATTGTCAGTCTAGTTGTTTCATTATAGATAATTTTTCTTTGTGACTATTAAGAAACTTTCCTTACCTTTGATTTTGATTTGTTTTGTTTTTGGATAGAGTCTTGCTTTGCCACCCAGGCTGGAGTGCAGTGGCACGATCTCAGCTCACTGCAACCTCTGCCTCTGGGGTTCAAGTGATTCTCCTACCTCAGCCCCCTGAGTAGCTGGGATTATAGGTGCTCACCACTGTGCCCAGCTAACTTTTGTATTTTTAGTAGAGATGCAGTTTCACCATGTTGGTAGGCTGGTCTTGAACTCTGGACCTCAGGTGATCCACCTGCCTTGACCTCCCAAACTGCTGAGATTACAGGCATGAGCCACTGCATCCAGCCCTTACCTTTGATATTTTAATTTCACTATGATATGTTTAGGTATGGATTTATCCTGCTTAAAACCCAAATTTTATGATTATCATTTTTCATTAATTCAGAAAAATGTTCTCTCTTTTCCTTTCTTTTGGAACATAGATTAGGTATATGTTGAACATTCTCATTTATTCTACATGATTCTTTTTTTTTTTTTTTTTTT
>NW_016107348.1:4619680-4627458 GCF_001604975.1 Cebus imitator
TTGACCAGGATGGTCTCGATCTCTTGACCTCGTGATCCACCCGCCTCGGCCTCCCAAAGTGCTGGGATTACAGGCTTGAGCCACCGCGCCCGTCCGTATGATTCTTAATTTATCTGTTGGAGTGCCTATAAAAGTTATTCATTGGCTGGGCGCCATGGCTCACGCCTTTAATCCCAGCACTTTGGGAGGCCAAGGTGGGTGGATCACGAGGTCAGGCATTTGAGACCAGCCTGGCCAACATAGTGAAACCTGTCTCTACTAAAAATACAAAAAATTAGCCAGGCATGGTGGCGAGCACCTGTAATCCCAGCTACTCGGGAGGCTGAGGCAGGAGAATTGCTTGAACCTGGGAGGCGGAGGCTATAGTGAGCCGAGATCGCACCACTGCACTCCAGCCTGGGAGACAGTGTGAGACTCTGTCTCAAAAAAATAAATTAGCATTCATTTTTCAGTGCTGCATTCTAGGTAATTTCTCCAGATCAATCATCTAGTTCTCCATTCCTTTCTACAGGTCTTTAGTCTGCTGTACTTAAGGTTTTAAAAATCCAGTGCTTATGTTTGTCATTTCTACATGCTTTAGGGTTTTTTTGGTCTTTAATTAATTTAAATGTTCTTATTATATAGACTATAACAAACAATTCTATTATCTAAAATTCTTGAGAGTCTTAACTCAGCTTTTTGTTATTTCTACCTATTCTTGCTTACCTGGATTGCTTCTTCGTGTGTGGTAAAATTTTATTTAGTAAGTCATACTTGGTAGGGATCCTGTGTCATCCCTTATACTCATGGCATGTCATTCTAGAGCAGTGTTTCTTGCTTTTTCCCTTCAACTTTTATTTTAAATCCTGGGGTACATGTGCAGGATGTGCAGGTTTGTTACATAGATAAATATGTGCCATGGTGGTTTGCTGCACAGATTATCCCATCACCTATGTATTAAGCCCAGCATCCATTAGCTATTCTTCCTTATGTAGAGCAGTGTTTCTTAATTTTCCTGCAGATTAGATTTGTCTACTGAGCCTTTAAATATCAAGATGGCAGGTTAATATTTAAAGGCTCAGTAGACGAATCTAATCTGTAGGAAATAGAACAGTTAACTCAGTTACTGTGAGTAAGAGACTGAAGCATCAGTTAAGCAGAACAGTTAACTCATACTATGAGTGTGAGACTGAAGCCTCCATGTGTTTTTTTGTTTGTTTGCTTGTTTTTGAGATAGAGTTTCACTCTTGTTGCCCAGGCTGGAGTTCAATGGCATGATTGGCTTACTGCAATCTCCACCTCCTGGCTTCAAGAGATTCTCCTGCCTCAGCCTCCTGAGCAGCTGGGATTACAGTCATGCACCACCATGCCTGGCTAATTTTGTATTTTTGTAGAGATGGGGTTTCTTCATGTTGGTCAGGCTGGTGTCGAACTCCTGACCTCATGTGATTCGCCTGCTTCAGCCTCCCAAAGTGCTGAGATTACAGACCTGAGCCACCATGCCCAGCCTGAAGTATCAGTGTTTTTAAAACCCCACAGTCAAGATTGGGAACCATTGCTCTAGAGAAAACTTGCTTTTGATTTTTGTAGGTACTATATGAATGTGTTTTCAGTCCCGGAACTCAGCTGTGCATTTAGAGTATCCGTGTCTAAACTTTGGATTCCTGAACTATATAGGTAGCATAAATTTGAACCCCATGTTTGGGGAAGCTTTTTCTTTCTCTCCTCAAACATGTTGGCTGAGATAGACAGACTCCTTGTCATCTCTTTGCACTTAGAGAGTAGCCCTTTAGGAGTCATGGGGGCAGGGAAGGACCCTGTTCTAATTCATCACCTTGAACAAAACCAATGCTTCATTGTTGATTCCATCTGCCTGTGAAATCCTAAACTTCTTGGTGACCAGTATTAACAAATACCCTCTGGGTGACTGAAATGTCAGTGCCAGTGCAGCAGTTCTATGTCTATGTCTTTTTCTGGTTTTGGTTCTAAATTTCTTTTACTTCCCTGCGAGCTCAGCTGTGCATTTAGAATCTTTGTTATATTTTATTTAACAATTCTCAGTTTTTCTGTGTACTTACATCACAATATTGCTAGAAACAGAAGTCTTGCTATGAGGGTATTCTCTATGTTTGTCGCAATGCCCTACCCCTTGGGGTCATCCTCCTTTCCAGATGCCTGCCTGAACCAAGTGTGAACCTGCCATGTCTTTAGATGTAGTGCATTGGGTTTGCAGGTGTCCACGTGGCAGGACCTTGGAGTTTGTATGTGTTCCTCCACTGTGCTTGGCTTGGTCTTGGTCTTGTCTTAATCCATCTGGACTCTGTTGCCAAGGTCTGGGCATGCTTTGAATTCCAACCTACCTGAATTATGTCAGCTTCTATTCTTTTTCTTGTGTTTCCAAGTCTTTGTCTTCACTCACTTGCCAAACTCAGGTCTGGTTTCACTTTTTTTCCTGGATTCATCTTTCCACAGGGGACTCTCTATCCCTGATTTGAGGGTTTGTAGAGCAGTTTATAACACCATGGGAATGAGTCCAGCTTAGGATTTACATTTCTAGGATGCCAAGATGGTCTAAGCAAGTAGCTTCTAACTTTATATGCCATTAAAAAAATACTTCTTGTTACTGGGTATGTAAATTCCAAAGACTGTCTATTATTATATATTGATAACATTTGTACCTATAGTATTAACTGAAGATAAATGCTGAATCACTGATTTTGTCAGGAAGAGGGAATACCCTTTACAGTTGAGGATACCCTTTCGATTTTTTTTATTTGGTTAATTCATGTGTAGCCATCTTCTTGTGTGTCAAATAAAACCAGTTATGGCTGGATTGTGGTTCTTCTAGTCCATGCAGCCCTTTTACTCTGAGACCTTGGAAGGAAGCAAGTTTGGTGGAACACATCCAGAGGACTCTTGGCAGACTTGATGGATCATTTACCCCAGTTTGGACTTTTCTACCTCTTTTAGGAAGCTCTGCTGAGATCATTACTAAAACATCAGTTTTCCTCAGAGAATAACCCCTGGTCTTGTGCCAGTGGAGTTAGCATTTGGTTATGAAGATGACTTTGAGAATTAAGCAAGATACCTGGTGGCAAGAGTACACTATGTATTGGTAATTAATGGGTAATGAGCCCTCAGAAGCGATGGGTTGCATGGTTGCTGGTGGGTAGTGGGCTAATAGAATCTTTCATCTTTCATCTATCATTTGTATCCTTTAGGATTTGTGCTAATGCCCCCCTTTCAATCATTTTGTCTTTATTTAGATTTCTCTTCAGATTTTCTGTCTTTTCTTTCTTGGCAATATCTTTAAAACGAATTAGGAGGCTCTACCAGAAGTTGCCTTTGAAGATTGTTGCAATGTGTATTCCTGTCAAAAGGAATTGACCAAACCCTGCTGAAAGCTATTTTACACATCAATTTATGAGCCAGTCTCAGCTCTTCTGTTCTGATCTGATCATCCAGAATGATCCAAAAGGAAACCATCAGAGCCAATCATAGAGCCAGGAGTGATTTTCTGATGCCTTTTTTTCTTCTTTTACTTATACAGTGCACTCAGGAATCTTGCACTCTGGATGAACCCAATTTACATTTTGGTTGGGATGGGAAAAGTAGAGCTTTAGATTTTATTTTGAAGGCAAAACGCTTTAATTTACCTAGGAAACATTTCAATTCTATATGGTTTTCTTTCTTTTTGTTTTCTTTTTTCTTCCCTCTATTTATCCTTCCTCTCTCCCTCCCTCCCTCCCTTCTTCCCTTCCTTTCCTCCCTTCCTTTTTCACTTTATTCCCTTCTCTTCTTCCCTTCCTGCCTTCCTTCCTCCTTCCCTCCCTCCCTTTCTACCTACCTACTTTAAAATTTCCTTCTCTTTTGGTAACTTGGAACATATCTAAATCTTTTGGGAAGCGGACATTGTTGAAGGGAAAGTATTATCACTATTACAAAAATATGATTTAGAATAATGGATCCTCAGGTTTGGAAAGAACCCGAGGATTCCTTTATTTCAGCCATTTAACTAATACTTAAATTCTTTCCAATCTAGTCACAGCCCATGGTGGGATACTTACATCACCCACAAGTGTTGGAACATTTCTGTGTCCTGCAGAAATTGTAAGTGCCCCTTACAATTTTGAACAGCTCTGGCTGTTCTTTCATTGGTTTATGTTGAGCTAAAATGTAATTTCCTGTGACATCTATCATCTACTCTTTAGTTTCTTTTTTGGGGACCATATAAAGCAGAATTTTTAAAATTTCAGGCTGCAATTCAAGGTTGTGAAATAACTTTAATTGGTTATGACCATCATTAAAGGAGAAGAAAAAGGCCAGATGTGGTGGCTCTTGCCTGTGATCCCAGTGCTTTGACAGGCTGAGGCAAGAAGATTGCCCAGGAGTTGGAGATCAGCCTAGGCAACATAACAAGAACAGGTCTCTACAGAATAATTTAAAAATTAGCTGGGCATGGTGGTGTGTACCTGTTGTCCCAGCTACTCAGGAGGCTGAGGTGGGAGGATGGCTTGAGCCCAGGAGGTCAAGATTGCAGTAAGCTGTGATTGCACTGCTGTGTGCCAGCCTGGGTGACAAAGAGACCCTGTCTCTAAAAACAAGTAATAACATACATAAATAAAAGGGGAAGAAGAACAAATAGAATAGAATGAGAGTAGAACAAAACAGAAAATATCAGAGTATATCACAAGTGGTAAAGTTTTCACAAAACCTTTGTCTTGATTTTATAGTTATTTAATTATGTAATTAACTATGTGTATGCACTGGATCTCAGTGGTCAAAAGAGTTTGAAAGCTGCTGAATAGAGCAAGTTTCACTTTTCTTCCCTATGCCACCCACATAGCTGAGCCATTCTCATGCCCCACCAAGTCTTTTCTTCCCGAAACTAAACATTTCCATTTCTTTCCACTCATCCATATGTATCACGGTCTCACATTTCCTTGCTATACTGAACACAGTTCAGTGAACCTAGTTTGTATGAAAAATTGGGACCTGGAATCAAAAACAATGTCCCTGGCTGTGTTCTCACTGAAACAGGGGCCAGTAGAACTATCGTCTTCCTGGTTAGCAGAATGTGCTTCACTGCATTTTAGTGCAGCCTGAAGTGATTAGATGTGACGAGGCTGTGTCACAGAGGCTCCAGAGCCAGAGGCCCCTGGACTGTGTCTTACAGTGATTACACGTGTAGCGCCGGAGCCTCTAACTCTGGAGTCTCTGTTTAGTCAGTGTAAGCTGAGGATAAGCTGAAGAGTAACCAAGGGCAAGTTACTTAACTTCTCTATGCCTCAATTACCTCATCTGTAACATAAGCGTATTTCAAATTTGGGATCTTTTATAATATTTTTGTACTTTGTTGTGAGTACTAAATGAGTCAATACATGTAAAGGACAGAAAAGGGCATTTAATAAGCACTGAGTGATCTCAAATGTTTTTAAAGCAACGTCAGCAAATTATTGATTCATTGAACTTTCATCAGCTCAGACGTGTAGCACTTCCAGCGTGTGTATAAATAGTGTGTTTATGTGTCCCAGTGTGCCCAGGGTAACCCTAGTTTTTACCTGTGTACTGGCATAATTAACAGTACCCCTTGTCATTCTCAAAGGCTCTCACAAAACCTCAGATTTGCTTATTCCAAATCATATTTTTGCAGTAAGAATTAATATTTTCCTCAGTTGTGTGCCACCCTAGGTTGAAGCCACATCTTCTCTCACTAAGTACTTGATCAACTTTGGATTTAGGTGGAAGACGTGATCTCTTTTTTTCTCTCTCTCTTTATCGAAGTGTCACCTGAGCCCTCTACCCACCACTACACTTCCTTTCCTTGGCAAGTGGCAGAACTTAGCTTCAGACCAGAAACTCCAAAGGAGAGGCTGTCCCCGTTAGGGCCATCATTCTGTTCTGTGACCTTTTGGATTCTGATTCTGTCATTGAGGATATTTATTAATTCTCAATTTCATGTTATTCACAAGTCCTTTTTCCTTGGGAGCTGCCATCCCTTAAAGTTTGCTTTGTGTCTTAATCCAAGTAAGCTGAAGTTACCGAACGGGGTTTACAAGAGAGGGTTTACATAAAGCCTTTTGTTTGTTTGTTTTTTGGGTTTTTTTTGGCAGAGTTTCACTCTTGTTTCCCAGGCTGGAGTGCAATGGTGCCATCTTGGCTCACGGCAACCTCCGGCTCCTGGATTCAAGCGATTCTCCTGCCCCAGCCTCCCAAACAGCTGGGATTACAGATATGCACTACTACGCCCAGCTAATTTTGTATTTTTTGTAGAGACAGGGTATCTTCATGTCGGTCAGGCTGGTCTCAAACTCCTGACCTCAGATGAACTGCCTGCCTTGTCCTCCTAAAGTGCTGGGATTACAGGTGTGAGCCACTGCGCCTGGCTGCCCTGTGGAAATTTTAATGGATGCTATGTATTGAGCCCTTATTACGTACAAAGCAGTGTTGTGAGCATTTTACACATCTTTCCTAGTCAATGTCGCATCACTGTGAGGTGTTATCCCCATTTTAGGGGCGAGGGAAGCAAGGTTGTCACGTAGTGAGGCAGACAGCTGGGACTTGAATCCAGTCTGTGTGGCGAGGATGCCTGGAGAATAGGGCACGCTCGGAATGAAGGTCTAAACAGAGGTTCTTGATATCATAGCCTTTTAAACTGGAAGCCTTTTTTTTTCTGATGTGATACAATTATACTTCCATATGTAATTCAGTATTCTGTTGATGAATCATAGTCCTTGTTTAAAATATCAATTATTTCCATAAAGATGAAACTCTAAAGCGATGGGGATGAAATGGAACTTTTTGGGGTGGAGGATTAATGATTTGAGAGAAACTGTGCAGTTTGTTTTCTTTTTCTTTTTTGAGATGGAGTCTTGCTCTGTCACCAGGCTGGAGCGCAGTGGTGCAATCTTGGCTCACTGCAACCACCACCTCCCGGGTTCAAGTGACTCTTCTGCCCCAGCCTCCTGAGTAGCTGGGACTACAGGCGTGCGCCACAACACCCGGCTAATTTTTGCATTTTTGGTAGAGACGGGATTTCACCATGTTGGCCAGGATGGTCTCAATCTCTTGACCTTGTGATCCTCCTGCCTTGGCCTCCCAAAGTGCTGGGATTACAGGAGTAAGCCACCATGCCTGGCCACAGGATGTTTTTATAAAACGTCTGTAATGTCTATTTGCTTTTCCTCATGCAAATGAAAGAATATGTGCACCTGTGTGTGACCTCCTAGGCAATGAAATAGTTTGCTTTCTATGGAATAGACTGGTGCACCAGAGACCAAAGTGCCTTCTTTGGAATTATTTCCTCACTCTCCATAGATTTATATCCTTCCTTATCATGATACATAATCAGCGAGTTTAATTTTTATTGATTTATATCAGGCTTACCTCCAAAAAGATCTTGAGGTTGTATCACTTTTTGTTGACTTACCAGCAACATTAAAAATATTTTTTCTGTATTACTTAACATTATCTATTACTGAAAAGTAGGCAGTATAATTGAATGTATGAATAAATTGGTGAATGGCCAACACATATTAACTTTAAGAATGTTTCTGTATCATTTGCGCTTTTGTTTTCTTTTTATAAGATTTTTTTCTTTGTTTAATATGAACATTACCTGAAAAGACAAGGGGCCACCCTCACCAGGTGCATGATCCTAACATTCCAGGTGTAAGTTGCAGAGCTAAAGTTCATCTACAAAAAAAGCAACAAAAATAAAATTTTAAATGGCCCTTCAACATCATTTGTGTTTTGTTGCTGGTGAGTTGAGCTACTTTGCATCTTTTTTTTTTTTTTTT
>NW_016107348.1:4627613-4633668 GCF_001604975.1 Cebus imitator
TTTTTTTTTTTTTTTTTTTTTGCTTTCCATTTGCTTGTTAAATATTCCTCTATCCCTTTATTTTGAACCTATGTGTGTCTTTGCATGTGATATGGGTCTCTCTCAGCACACTGATGGGTCTTGACTCTTTATCCAATTTGCCAGTCTGTGCCTTTTAATTGGGGCATTTAGTCCATTTACATTTAAGGTTAATATTGTCATGTGTGAACTTGATCCTGGCATTATGATGCTAGCTTCCTTGCATTGGGTTAGAACATGCTTCTTTAGCTTGGAAGAGTTTGTTATTACCCACCTTCTGAAGCCTACTTCTGTCAATTCATCAAACTCATTCTCCATCCAGTTTTGTTTTCTTGCTGGCAAGGAGCTGTGATCCTTTGAAGGAGAAGAGGTGTTCTGGTTTTGGAATTTTCAGCCTTTTTTTTTCCACTGGTTTTTCCTCATCTTCATGGATTTACCTACCTTTGGTCTTTTATGCAGGTAACCTTTGGATGGGGTTTTTGTGTGGGCATCCTTTTTGTTAATGTTGATGCTATTACTTTCTGTTTGTTAATGTTCCTTCTAACAGTCAGGCCCCTCTTCTACGGGTCTGCTGGAGTTTGCTGGAGGTACACTTCAGACCCCGTTTGCCTGGGTATCCCCAGTAGAGGCTGCAAAACAGGAAAGATTGCTGCCTGTTCCTTCCTCTGGAAGCTTCATCCCAGAGGGGCACCTGCCAGAGGCCAGCCAGAGCTCTCCTGTATGAGGTGTCTCCCAGTTAGGTGGCATGGTGGTCAGGGACTTACTTGAGGAGGCAGTGTGTCCCTTAGCAGAGCTCAAGCGCTGTGCTGGGAGATCTGCTGTTCTCTTCAGAGCTGGCAGTCAGGAATGTTTAAGTCTGCTGAAGCTGCACCCACAGCCGCCCCTTTCCCCAGGTGCTCTCTCCCAGGGAGATGTGAGTTTTACCTATAAGCCCTGACTGGGGCTGCTGCTTTTCTTTCAGAGATGCCCTGCCCAGAGAGGAGGAATGTAGAGATCTGGCTTCAGCAGCTTTACTGCATTGTGGTGGGCTCTGTCCAGTTTGAATTTCCTGGAATCTTTGTTTACACTGTCAGGGGAAAACCACCTACTCAAGCCTCAGTAATGGCAGACGCCCCTCCCCCACCAAGCTTGAGTGTCCCAGGTCGACTTCAGACTGCTGTGCTGGCAGCAAGAATTTCAAGCAGTGGATCTTAGCTTGCGGGACTCTGTATGGGTGGGATCTGCTGAATTAGACCACATGGCTCCCTGGCTTTGGCCCCTTTTCCAGGGGAGTGAATGGTTCTGTCTTGCTGGTGTTTCTGGTACCACTGGGGTATGAAAAAAAAAAATCCTCCATCTAGCTCAGTGTCTGCCCAAATGGCTGCCCAGCTTTATGCTTGAAACCCAGGGCACTGGTGGTGTAGACACCCGAGGGAATGTCCTGGTCTGTGGGTTGCAAAGACCGTGGGCAAAGCATAGTATCTGGGCCGGAATGCACCGTTCCTCTTGGCATATTTCCTCACAGCTTCCCTTGGTTAGGGGAGGGAGTTCCTTGATCACTTGCGCTTCCTGGAGAAAACGATGCCCCACCCTGCCTCAGCTCACCCTCTGAGGGCTGCACCCACTGTCTAACAAATCTTAATGTTGAGCTGAGTACCTCAGTTGGAAATGCAGAAATCATCTGCCTTCTGTGTTGATCTCACTGGGAGCTGGAGACTGGAGCTATTCCTATTTGGCCATCTTTTATTTATGTTTATTTATACATGTTGTTCTATATTTAAAACCTTATCTTGACTGCTAGATTTAGAGTAATAGAAATTGGGGAAATGTATATAGTAGAGAACATTCTAAATTGGCTTGGGTTTTTTCCTGTTTAAAATGCTTAACAGTTCTTTAGCTCAATAACTTTAATTTTGCTAATAACAAAAGATTCTTAATGTAAAACACGGCAAGGAAACGCGATGGCCTCGTTCGGAATCAGATCAGCTGTGCCATCTTGTGGTAACTACCTTTAATTACAATTAGAGGCACCAGCATGGGATTTGGGGATCAAAGAAATTCTACTCAATGTTCAGTGATTTACATAGATGTAAAAGGTATTTCTCACCATTTTAAGTCTTTGGTTTTATATAATCAGAGGGGGTTCTTCCTTTACAAACATGGCAAAGACTACGGTTTTCTACAAGACCTGTTAATGTTGAGTTTAATGTTACATAAAATTGCATTAAATGTTACTGTATGTAATATTAAAAGCTGCAGTTATACTTTCAGAAAGATTATAGTACATGAAACATTTTCTGTAGCAGCAGCTCTAATTTGTAGTAAAACCTAGGATTAGAGATTAAATTAGATATATCTATAACATAATAAGGTAAGCAGATATAGATAAGTCAAAGCATGGCAAAAATATGATCAGATAATGATCCCGTTTCCTTCAGATCTAGCATGTGGTAATACAGTAATTTTGTGTTCTTTAGCTTGTCTGCTACTTTTGAAAATTATTTTCAACAGTTAATAAATATTGATGAATCCAGCTGGAAAAAATAATGTCTACCTATTCATTAGTTCCAAGTCTGTGATAGATAAATATATGGGATCTTTGTAGTTTCTAAATAATTATATTTTAAATCCCCAGCACCTTGAAAAGATATTTATTCAATTCATAGTTTGCTTTTTACATTATCAACACTATTAGTTTAGAGAGTTTAGCATGAATCATCAACTAAACCAGTGTTAGTAATCCTTTGGTAATTCCAAGTATCACATTGGAGCTTCTTGAAAATAGTTCATGAGTTGCTATATTTTCCTGTTAGTTATATATGTCCTGCCAAATCAACATTATTTTCAGAAATCATTCCTCCTTATTATATTGCCCTTTTGTGTCACTTTCTTTTTCTAATTATGAAAGTAATATATGTTCATGATGCAAGTTCAGGTATTAATCATTCCTTATAAACTCAACCCCTGGAAATAATCACCATTAACAGTCTGGTATACATTTTTGTCACATTTATTATAAAAATATTTTCTCTTTTCAATTGGTCAGAGGTAGGGGCACCCCGTCTTTATTTCTCTCAGTGGCACTTTCTTCCAGAGAATTTGCTGGCAATTTGTTTTGTTCATCTGCTAAGATAACTGAAAATTTCATTACCCTGATAGGAAGTTTTGATATTTATTCTTGGTTTTGCTCTTTCTCACTTCCTGTGGTGTTAGATTTATTGGACACTGGATGATAACACTCTGTAGTGCTCTGCAGATTTCCTAGCATGTTCAGATAGACATTAATGATGCATAGAAAGGTTGTAGAAAGCTTAATGACTTTACCCAAGTTAGCTAACACGTGGCCAACCATGACTTAAATCCCTTTTGATTACATGTATACCTCGGTGAATTCCTCCGGTCCCGTGACTTTAAATACCGTCTGTATATGAAATGCCTCTCAAATTTGTGTCTCTAGCCCTACCTTTCCCCACTCAGCGCCAGACTTGTATATGCATTTTTTTTAAAAAAAACCTCTCCGCCTCAGTGGCATCTCAAACCTTGACTTGGCAATAAAGAGAATCCTCGATGTCCTCACCGCTACCTTGTTTCTCCCAGACACTTCTCCATTTTAACTATAATGGCATCATTAGCTATCCGTTCACTCAAGCACAAAGCTCAGAATAACCTTTAGATTTTCTGTTCTTCAAGCTTGACATCAAGCCATCAGCACGTGCTGATTCTAACCACATTTCCCCAGTACAAGTTCATCTCTTACCTGGGCTAACATAATCATTTCTCAGTTGGTTTTCCTGCTCCTTCTAGGTCTGTCATCACCATTATGTGCTATCCTACTACCTTATTTTATTTTTTCATTATCTTTAACAATATCTGGTATTATTTGCTTTTGGATATATTGTCTGTCTTACTCTTCTTCTGGAATGTAAACTCTGCAAGGCAGAAACTTTATCTTATCACCGCTGAATCCCCAATGCCTAGAACACTGCTGGCAGGTAGGTTTCATGTTGAACCTATAAATGAACAAATTAATTAATAGAAGAAGTCTGGCGCTCATTCAGTAGTTGAGAATTCAAGAAAAATTATTCTTTTGCTGGTTTTCTCAGGGCTCTTTTGTATAGCATTAAAAGAACTGAAAAACTTATTTAATAATGTGTTCTTGAGTTTGGTATTAGAGTCTTATTATCTTAGATACAAAGCATCACTTAGGTCTTGCTGCATGCATTTTATGCTCCCTGAGATCTTTTTGGGGAGATTTTCTGTGGAAACTTGAAAAGGAGACCAATTACAGTGCTTTCTCAGAGAAGCAAGGCTCAACAAATGACTGGGAAGAAACTTCTGCTGGCTGAGAGAAGCATTCAGTATGTGCTTCAACAATGATGTAAAAGGGAACAAAGAGAAGGGAATGCAAAACATCTTTATTTGCTTTGGACTGCCCTTCTTCCAGTAAGGCTAACTTTGAATGAAGAGGAAATCGATATTGGGCCATTGAATAAAATTTTAAAACTGGAAACTTAAAACGAAGGTCTGTGAATCCTGAAATATTATATATTTTAAAAAATCAATGATTCTTTTGAGAAATAGAAAACAAAGTAAGGGAAGAGTGATTAGAGAGATTGATTGGTCATTCTATATCTAGTGTAATGGGAAAGCTATTTTGTGTCAGCAAGATCTGGGTTTTGATTCTAGTCTTGCCACTAGCTGGCTACATGTCCTTGGACATGTTACTTCTGAAACCTAGGCTTGTTATTTCTGTTGGAGGTTTAGGATGATCACATGAGATGAATCTTGGGAAAGAATTCTTACAATTATAAAGCACAATACAAATGTAATGTATTATCCTGATTATCATTATCTCAGCATTCTAGTATGAAGATCCAGGGCTTCATTCTCTTGCTGTTTTCAACTTTGTGGTCCCAGAACTCCAGTGGCTACAAAGATGCCAAGTTCTGAACTCAGAGATTCATGAAACAGCTCTAAATGGTTTTAAATTACTTTCCTGGGAAATTTTTGCTTACTTATGTGTATCTGAGATTAACAACAGTAAAAACATCTTTTATATAGCACCATCAGTTAGACTTTATGTCTTGATTGTAAATTTTGGAGCATCCTCCAGGCTCTCAAAATGAAATCTCTGGATCTACTGAAGAGAGAGAGAGAGAAAGAGAGAGACAGCAGGGACTTTCATGCCTTTAAAAGCAATTACAGGCTCAGGTCTCTTAAAAAGTATTAAGTGCCAGGACTGACACCTCTGCAACCATTTGTTCTTGACATTTTTTCAACTTTTTTTTTTTTAGCCAGACTATTGATGCATTTTAATACCATTAGTGTTTCTTAAAATTAGTTTAGCAGTATCATTAGTTTGTCTTCTTAAAATAAAAGGCAGGAAAATAAACCCAAGGCAGTATTGTGCATGTATTTAAATAAGTCCCCTTTCCAGATATTGGAAGGCATGTTTTTAAGTATTCTGGAGAAAAGTAATTAAAAAAAAATCCCAAGTAGACCATTTGTTTTAGAAATGTTGAAGATGCAATATGTGAATCATATTTGGATCTTCAAGCAGGATATTAAACTTCACAGTAAAAGTGATTCCATAGTTGTTAAAGTCCAAAGAGAGGTTTACAAAGCCAGCAGACAGAGAAACTGAAACTCACTTGGAGAGGTAAATGATACAGGAATGGAAACAATGAATAAATAACTTTATAGCCATTTTTCTTGATGTTACTTTATCCCTTAAAGGCAGACAGATCATTAAAATTAAAATTGTATTAAAAATCTTCTCTATAAAAATATGTAGCCCAATAAAATGAATGTTGAGTCAGTCATGTATTTCTTTCCAAACCCATAATGTGGATTTGGATTGCATTTCCAAACCCACAATACTAAATTTATTTAGTATTTTGAAATTCATATTGGCTAGGCAATGCATCTTAGTAAATTTTAAGAAATGAATTCCCATTACTTAGTTCATGTAAATAATCCTAAAGGTGAAGTGAATTGGCCTTATTGAAATGGAGGCTCATGGAAGGCCTGACCAGGGAAGGTGAGGAGAGGATAAGAG
>NW_016107348.1:4634498-4696162 GCF_001604975.1 Cebus imitator
TTTTTTTGAGACGGAGTTTCATTCTTGTTACCCAGGCTGGAGTGCAATGGTGCGATCTCGGCTCACCGCAACCTCCGCCTCCTGGGTTCAGGCAATTATCCTGCCTCAGCCTCCTGAGTAGCTGGGATTACAGGCACGCACCACCATGCCCAGCTAATTTTTTGTATTTTTAGTAGAGACGGGGTTTCACTATGTTGACCAGGATGGTCTCGATCTTTTGACCTCGTGATCCACCCGCCTCGGCCTCCCAAAGTGCTGGCATTACAGGCGTGAGCCACTGCGCCCGGCACCACAGACACTTTCTACACCTATGGATGGATTTTAGAGATGCTTTGAACTCCTGGAGTTATTTGCAAAATGTTGTATGTATGTGTATATGAGCAGTTTTCCTGGGATAATTCTTAGCTTTGAAAGAAGATGTAGATTTTTGAAGAATGTTAAATTTTGTAGTTGTAATCACGAATAGGTAGCATTATGATCATTTATCTTTTCATGAAGTCTTAAAGAAAAGAAAAAAGGAAGAATTCCATGAGGTTGGGAGGGGAAGAGAGGAGGGAGAATCAGGCTAACAATATAGATATCCATATTTATTAAATGATCTTTCCCCGAAAGCACCTCAGTAACATGTGGTATCTTTAGCAGATTATCAAAAGAGATCATCAAGCAATGGAGGCTACACTGCTTGTTTGAGAAAAACTGCTGAACTAAAAGTGAATGAAAATGTATCTTACTGTTGCCCAAATGAAAATATACTTAATTCAAAGTCAGAACTTATTTTATAAATTTGTTAGTGTTTTAATCAGCAAACATTCTTTTTTAAGGATTATTCTATTTATGTTTTTGAATGTAGGGATTTGTCTTATCATGAAAAATCTGTATTTCATCATACAAATGAAATGTAATGAACATGACTTGGTTATTAGCCATAGATATGGATTCTTTTAATATTGGATATTCAGTTTATATAGAAAATATTTAGATTGGAACCCCTTTTTAGGCCATTGCCAACTGAAGGTTAACATACTAATATATCAGAGGTAGGAGCAGTGGATTTCTACTTCTGGGTTAGTGAGTGTTATGCTACCAGAAACATGCTTTGAAGTGATAGCTCTATCGTGTCCCAATTGTGAGTTAAGGAGGAAGCAAAGGGATCTATGAAAAAATAAGGTGTTTCTTTGCTTCCTGGCTTGTTCCAAGAAAACCTGCAGTAAAAAAGTATTTCATCTTATTGGTTTATGTAATTGATAAGAGCCCAATAACTGAGGAACAAAAAACTTGTTAAGTGTATGCAAACAAATAATTCAACAGGGGATTTTTCCATAATTTTATCTTTAGAAGAGTAATTAATTGGATAATAAAGAAGATAGTGGTATTGAGAGAGGGGATAGGTATATAAACTTCAATTATATATATTTGAAATGGAGTTTTGCACTTGTCCCCCAAGCTGGAGTGCAATAGCGCAATCTCAGCTCACTGCAACCTGTGCCTCCTGGGTTCAAGTGATTCCCCTGCCTCAACCTTCTGAGTAGCTGGGATTACAGGCGCACACCACCACGCTTGGCTAATTTTTTGTATTTTTAGTAAAGATGGGATTTCACCGTGTTAGCCAGGCTGGCCTTGAACACCTGACCTCAAGTGATCAGCCCAGCTCGGCCTCCCAAAAATGCTGGGATTACAGGCATGAGCCAGTACACCCAGCCAACCTCAATTATATCTTAAACATCAGTAAGCCATATTTTTCCATGTTTTTTCCTAGAATTCAGTTTAATTGGAGGACCTGAGACATTTTATGACACTAGAAACTTATGCATTTTTTATTTGTAAACCTGAAATATGCATAACTAATGTTAATTTAATAATGTTGAATTTTAGTAGCCTTAAAGTCAAACATTAAGGAAAATACTCAGATCATATAATTTTGTGTGAAATAGACTATTCAACTGTTAATGATTCAACATAAAGAGCCACTTCAGTGAATGTTCAAAATGTATTATAATTTCTGTGGTGATCTAATTTCATTTATTGAAACTGTTAACATATATAATTTGTATATATATGAATATGAGAATCATAATGTATTTTAATATGATATATTATTGCATTATTCTGTGTAATATATTTTTTGAGTTCTTAACATCTTATATTTTCTGTAAAGTTATACATGTGGCAGATACGTATGTGGAGACATTTCAGATTATTGTATTGGAAGCTGAGGAATGTAGTATCTTCAGAAATTGCCACTTGCTAGGGACGAGCTTGGAATGAGAACGTGTATTGGCCTCATGGCCATTTCTAAGGCTTGGGGCCATAGGCTGGAGATTGGCCCAACTGAAAAAATTACTTGGAGGATCCAGAAGTGGCTAGTGCATAGGAGAGCATGCAGTCCATTCCCAATGAGGAGCAATGGGCCATGACTAGATGAACCATATACATCATCAGTGCTGAAAATGAGGCTGATTAAAAGCCATTCAGGAGCAGCGTGAAGAAGCTTCACTGGGGAGGGAGAGAAAGTCCAGGCCTTTGTGAACAGGGTTGAATTTTCTAGGCTGCCCAGTCCCAGGTTGGCTTTGGCTGAAATTAAAGGTTGTGGTTCAGGTAATTCACCTTTTATAGTTTCATGCTTATTAACATAAATTTACATTTTATTTTGAATACATTTTGTTATAATTAGTTAAAACAACTATAGTAACAAGATGCTTAACTCTCACTCTATAAACAACAGCATTACGAGTTTGGGAATATAGAATGATCAACAATCTATTTGTGGAGAACAGATCAGTGGTTGCAGGTAGGGTGGAAGGAGTGACTTGTGAAGGGATAGTGCCGGGAAGTTTCTTGGGGTCAGGCAACTCTTCTGGATCCTGATGGTGGTGGTGTTTACACACATCTATATGTGTTAAAATTCACAGAACCATCTGCCCCCAAAAGTCCATTCTACTATATGATAATTATTTTTAAAAAGCAAAAGATGCTAAGAGGGAAATAAAAAGAAATTTTTAACATATCAAATACGCACAACAGAGCAAAGTAAATCCTAACAGTCCTAGAAGGCCGTGGGAAAGCTGGAGTCCTCAAAGTATGCTGCTTGCCTGTTTCTGAACTTCTTAGTTTGGTGGAAGGCACATTTTACCTGGAAGCTGAACATGATTTGATCCCCTTTTTAAAATAGACCTGTCTTTCTTCCTTTCCTCTTTCCACCCTCTCTTTTCCTTCCTTCCATCATTCCTTCCCTCCTTACTCTCTTTCTTTGTTAAGTTCATGCTATCTGACATGGTGAAGTGGCATTCTAGATTGCTTTTTTTTTTTTTAATGTCACAGGTGCCTACTGGTGGAAGGGACATGAGGGATGATGAGAAGCTGGTCTAGTTCTGCTCCAATCCTGAGGGTGGACAGTTGAGCCAGAATAGAATGAAAAGTGAAGCGCTGCTACTTACCAGAATACACTTGTGACATTCAACCCTACCTGTAGGCCACCCTATTTCAGAGAGTAAAGCGTTGTTTTGGGGCCGAGCACCTGCTTTGAATTAGAATTGAGACAGGTAACAGAAGTTGGTTACAGTCCAGAACTGACCAGAGGACCCTTGGAACAGACTTTAAGTTGACCTGGACCCTTCCTTTAGTGTTCTTTGGATTGGACTTCCCAGGATTATTCTGTCCCTTTGAAAGAATACGTTTGTGTCTTGGGCCTGAACCAAATTTAAATCAGTCTCCTAGAAATTCTGAAGGGCTGCTAAGGCATGGCACAACATGGCCTGTTTTCTTATATTGTCTCTTGAACTTCTCATTTCCCTGGCAACCTGATTTCTGATTTTCTCAATGGGTGTTGCTGTGGACATTTGCCCAGAAAACGGCTCTGAATGAGGGACTATGGGAGAGTGTTTTATGTCTCTGGGGAAGGGGCAGGTTAACTTTTATTTCCAAGAGCACTGGCTGCATGAGTTCTTGGATGCAGCAGTCCCCAGGAAAGTGCGGTGTGTTGAGCTGTGGCTCGTGTGTGCAGTTCCACACAGGCCGGAGTGGGGTGTGCAGAAGTGCTTGTTTACAACAGCTTCCTGAATCTGCTAATGCCAGATTGAGTGAATGAGAGATTAGTTCCAAGTTCTTGACTCACGTTCTTTACATTAAACATTGGTAACCATTTTTTCTTTCAGTCCTTCCTCTCGGTTATTCGGGCTTTGAAATCTCTAGCTATGAGACAATATTAACTGAAATTCTCAACATTTGCCAACCCTAGTCACAACCCTTGCTGAAGAGCGTTTCGACATGAAGCATTTGTCTTTTAGCTTGTCTGAAAATATATTGCAGTATGTTGCTGGTAATGGATTTCTTGGAGTTGAACCTTCGGGTAGAGGATTTGTGATTTGAGTTTACCATCTGATTTATGTGTTCTAAGGTCATCATAACTCAGATTTGCAGATCTGGGTACTACTGGGACTGTGGGGCTATTGTGCCTGATTTGATTGCATATTTAAATGTAAGGCTAGAAGTAAAGCTAAAAAAGCAGATGGATTTGGAAAATGAGATTGTCCTGTTTTGAGGTCATGTGGAAAGCCAAGAAATTGCTGGAGCAGCTCTGACAGGGATTTCAGGAAAACAGGCTGGTAGTATTTCCACTTCTCTCAGCTTGCAGTCTGGCTGAAAATGTAGTTAGATCAGCCTTTTCCAAAGGTCTTGGTATTTCTGCAGCTGTTTTCAGAAAGCCTTGAAAGTGAAAAGCAAAGGAGTCCATAGAATCTCAAGTATCCATGCCTCAATCACTAAAGCGCTTGGATGATCTTAGTGGAAAAGAGTTGAAGCCACGTACATGAAGGTGTGTATGACACAGTGCATGTGTGGAGGGAGCTCTTTCAGATATGACATCCTGCCGATGGCCCCCAAAACTTCCAGGAGAGCATCAACTTGACAGTGAGTATACCAAAAAGTCCTTGATAGGAGCTCTGCACATTGTATTTCCACTTTCTATTATTTTAGATTCTTTTTGTTCCATTCACCTGAGTCAGCTGGGCCATCTGTCTAAGCCAGCCAACATCTCACTTTTTCTAATTGGTCTAGTTAGTCCAGGGTTAATATGTCACTTACCAATGACAGACTGTACTTGCTAGACTGTTAAAGCATTTTCAATGAATGCTTCCAGTATTATCATTCTTGTTCTACAGAAAAAGACACCAGGTTTCAGAGAATGTGTGTGATTTCCACAAATTATTTGAACAGGCAGTGGATCATGAGGACTATAGAATGTATATTTTATATTGTCAGCCACCAACTTTCAAGTGGTTGAAGCTCTCCATATATGTAATGTGTTCAAGAAAAATGACTGGATTGTGTCCGTGATTTTTAAATATTCTGCAAATGACACTTAAGTAAAAGCTCAACATATTACATCTACAAGTTCTATTTTAGCATGAATTTATTTCACAAGTTCAGGTTTCTAATAACTATTTATTTTCAAGTTAACCAGTAACACTATCAAAGCTAATTATGAACACAAATATTTGAAGTCTAGATTTGTGGATGTGAGTTGGAACCTTAATATCTAATATATTTTAAAGTTTTATTTGATTTTACTCCATTGGGAAAAAAACTGATTTACAGATAAATTCTTGCAAATAGGTATAATTTTCTTAAAAGCCAAGCCTACTGAACACATTATTCAATCTGGTTGACTCAGACACTTGAGAAATGGTTAACACGTAGTTTTGGACCCAGTTTGAATCACTGTCTAACTATACCTGAAATCATTCATTACTCCTGTTTTCTCCTCAGCCCAGTCCAGTTACCATTCTCTGATTTTGAACTCCTGACCTCAGGTTATCCACCTGCCTTGGCCTCCAAAGTGCTTGGATTACAGGCGTGAGCCACCGTGCCCGGCCCCAGTTACCATTCTCTGAAATGGCCCTTGTCAAGGTCTGTAGACCTCTGTGTAGCCAGATCTGTCCACAGATTCTCAGTTCTCACTTCACAGGACCCATCAGCAGCATTTGACATTCTCGATCACTCCTTCGCTTAGCCTCTGGGGTTCACTTTCTCCTGACTTTCTTCCTGTCTCAGTGGCCACTTCTCAGTTTCCTTTCTGCTCAGCCATTGTCCCGACTGCCTCGAACTCCCTATCCATTCTTTTCAACCATGGTTTCTCATCTGAACCATGGACACAAAAATGATTTGAGAGACTATTTTCTCAACTTTTTCCAAGGAAAATAATTAGTTCTAGGTGCATAGGAAGGAAGTTAATCCATCACATACAATGGGTGCCTTAGGGCATTGTCTTAATGTTTCTTCACATAACCTCAGTTGGCAAAGGTTGCCAGCCTCAACCCACAGATATTAGGCATCTGATGCATTTTCATGGCTTTAATTCCAATTACATATTGACAACTCCCAAATTTATATCTCCAGGCCAGGCCTCTATATGAACACAAAATAATGTTCTACCCAACTCGATGCAACCTCTTGTAAATATCTGACATCTCAAACTTATGTTCAAAAACAAAAGCTGATCTTTCTCTCCAAAACTGTTCCACTTAGAGTTGTCATCTCTCCTCTCAGGTCCCAGATTTTAGTCATCTCTGAACTTTTGTCATTCTCTCACATCTTACATCCAATCATTCAGCAAACCCTATTATACCTATCTTTCAAATACATCCAGAATCTGAACAGTTCTTGCCATCTTTACTGCTACCACCCTGACCTAAACCACGTCATTCTCTAGAGCTTGAGCCGTTCTAGTAGCCTCCCAGTTGACCTCCCCGCTTTCATTGTTGGACCTCTACAGTCTGTTTCAAACACAGCAGCTGAGTGATCCAGTCCTCTGCTCAAAATTTTTCAGTGGCGGCTGGGTATAGTGGCTCATGCCTGTAATCCCAGCACTTTGGGAGGCTGAGGTGAGCAGATAACGAGGTCAGGACTTCAAGACCAGTCTGGCCAACATGGTGAAACCCCATCTCTATTAAAATACAAAAATTAGCTGGGCGTGGTGGTGAGTGCTTGTAATCCCAGCTACTCGGGAGGCTAAGGCAGGAGAATTGCTTGGACCCGGGAGGCAGAGTTTGCAGTGAGCCGAGATTGTGTCATTGCACTCCAACTCTGGGCAACAGAGCGAGACTCCATCTTGGAAAAAAAAATTCTTCAGTAGCTCCCAATTACAATATGTGTGGTAAAAGCTGGAAACTTAGCAATGGCCTACGTGATCTGTAGTGCCTCTCTCCTGACTGCTGCAGTCTTTTTGTTGTTCTTACAGCACATCGAGCAGCTGTCACCCAGGCACTTTCCCCTGCTCCCGCCACAAACCCCCATGGCTTACTCAGCATTTCTTTCAAGTCTTTGCTTAGATGACACCATATCAGTGAGGCCGTTCCCTCCCAACCTTTTAAAAATTGTAAAGCCCCTAATCACTCTCTATCCCCCTTTTATTGATTATGTCTCCCTATTGTGCTTATCCTTTTCTAATATTTTACATGCTTTGCTTATTTATTTTCATTGTCTTGCTTTTCTACTAGTGTGCAGGCTCCTCAAGGGCAGAGATTTCGTCTATCTTGTCCACTACTATATGGCAAGTGTTTGGAACAGTTTGCACAAAGACATGGTTGCTGAATGAACTGAATGCATGGTGAGCGTTTAATTTGAAATTTGAAATGTGATGAATGGAATTTTAATCATTTTAAATTTACCCTGTGTTGCATAAAATGCCTCTTAAATGTATGTTGTAACATCATGAGATGTTCAATCCAGATACCACAGTGGTATATTTAGATACTACAGTGTGTATACTTAGCATATTCCTGTTAAGTATTTACTCAAGGATTAAAAACCATCATTAGCTTTGAATGTTCAGGCCAAATTTGAACTTTTAGTTGCATGCTGATACTTACTTTATCTGCAGATGTAAGCATAATGCATTTCAACCCTGCATAGCTAAGTTAATCTAATTGAGTATGTTGAAAATATCAGTGGTATTCCAAGTATCTCAGTTCTCTCCCTTCCCCACTCTTCTCTACGTGAATTGTAGGGGGGGCTGATCCCTGCGGTTTGCATTTCTCTTGTTTGGGCGTTTCTCTTGTTTCTGTCTGGGTTGAGCCAATAGCAGGCAGTACCACATAATGAAAGGCGGCTTGGAGAAGCCAGGGTATTTCCCCCTCCTTCTCTGCTGATTTCAGCTTCCTACCATGGCCACAGCTTCTGTCAAATGATGCCATCCTAGTGTGTGAGCCAGCTCACACCAGTTTAAGAGGAACAATTTTGTTTATTTTTTTTCAACTCCATGTTTATGTTTTCCCAACTCCATCAATATCACATTGATGACTTAAAATAGGCCAAATCCTGGCTTTCCCTTGACAGAGAACCAATTTGTTAAACATTGACCAGCACACCCTGGTAGGCTCAGCCCTTGTGTTCTGTAACACCCCTTTTTCCTTTTTTCTTTCTGGTCTAGGAGTGGTAGTGGCTTCTTGCTGTTGCTAATTCCTGGATTATTCACTCTTCCTTGTTTAGGACTCAGTTCCTTGGTCACCTTTGTAAATAATTTCCTGCATTAATTCCCTTCCCTTTTAGAAACAGGAAATGATTTCCGTTTTCCTATACTCTGACACAATACCTAAAATAGAACAGCCATGCTATGTTCAAGTGAACTTGAGAGAAGCTTTAGCAACAATACAAAACAAAAATGTTTATCTCATCTGAAATATTTGCACAAGTGCCTTGCCTTGGAACAAATAAAAATACTTTGATACAAAAAGTAAATTTCTGATCTCATTGCCAAAATTATTACAAATTATTCTGAAATGCTGCAACTTAAAGACAGCATTCTAATATAGTTAACACTTTATATGACATTATCCAACATAGTTTTAAAAGATGCTGCCATTTTGTTACCTTCTAGTACTTGTCTCTGAAGTTTATAGGAACTACTTTGAATACTTTTTTCGATTGCTTTTCTTATAAGTCATTTTCAGTTGCCTTCCTATGAAGGCATGGCTTACTCATCATTTATAGACTTATTCATATTTTGGGTGAGTTAATGGTAGGTTCAAAGTCATTTAAATACCTTCTTGTGTTTTGATGTACGTATTAAGTGTTTTTCAAGGCCATAAACTCCCTTAGGTTTGACCACAGGAACAAGGTGTACAAAAATGGAGAATAGGAAGAACTATAACATCCATACTTTCATTTACTTGAATTGTAAAGATTTTAGCTATGTTATTCATCACATATATTGGATGCCCATCCTTGGGCACTGTGAGTTGTGATATCTGACAATGATACCAATATTTCAGAGGCAGGAAAGCCTGGTCATCTAACACATTCACTGTGGGGTCAGTAGCTCAGGAGGCAATTAGGTTCACCCAGTGTGTTTCCTTCACACATGTTGATGTAACTTACCCTAAATGATGTCTTTAAATTCATTTTTACCATTTAAATACTACTGATCCAGACTGAATAAGCATCCTTGAAACTGTATTGTAGTCCCATCTACAATCCTATATCAAGGCTTGTTCCAAAATTGCTGCAGGTCATAGACTTGGACTTTAACTCTATCTTCATCTCTGTGCCTACCTGACAGAGTTCTCCAAGGAGTGTTCTAGAGATCCCATCTTTCAGTATAATCAACCTTTTTTATTTAGAGTGGAGCAAGTAATGACGTGTAATGTGAAAGATTCCTTGATTTTAATATTATCCTATTATCTACAGATTCTGATCAATCTAATAAATATCCAGGCTAGGCCTAGCCTGGTTTTCTTTATCCAGGATCCCCGGTCTCCCCAACTAGAGCCACTAGATCACTAGATCATATGTGCTGGCTGCCCCCATTTTTTTTCCCTCACTGCTGCTGAACTGTGCTTGCCTTTTAGCCCCTGATTGGAATGTTTCAATGTTTGCTTTGTTCTAATATGCTGTCTCTTGTACTCTCTTAAATAACTAGCTTCTGACCGTCTTGGTTCTTGTTTACCCACCTATTCATCAGCCTCTTCCTCATTCTTCAAGTTCAAATTCCAGCTTTCTGGGTTCTACCATCTGTTGACAGACTTCCTCAAAGCTTATGACCTGCATTCTTGGCCTTCCTAGGAGTGTCTGCCTCACAATTTTCTGATGTTATGTTGCGCCGACCTGTTGGGGCAATCACACCTCATTTTGTTTGTTTTTGCTGTTGCTGTCTGGACCATTGTATATCGGATGTGGTGTTTTGCTTGCCAGACCAAGCCTTCCCATATTGCATGGGAGTATAGTAGTGGCTGTGACCAGACTAATTTTAAGTTCTGATCCCTCTTCCCACTTCTACCCACAACCTTCTCAGACCTGACAAAGTAAAAGGAAATTGCCCCCACTCCATTTAAGTCCCACAAAAAACCAACTGCACCATTGGCCACTTCAATTATGATGAGTGGTTTTATGGGAAAAAGGAATTGCAGGCTGATGATGACAGTAGCTTTGCTGAGTTGGCAGCACTGGATGCAGCCTCTGAGGGGAACATAATGGTTGGATTTCAACTTTGTAGTATTACTCCAGGAGCATCTGTATAGTATCACAAATATGGGATCTAATATGATGTCTTTCTGTGTCTCAGGAAAATGGACAGAAGGCAGATTTCAAGAATCTTTTTTTTTATTTTACTCTAAGTTCTGGGATACATGTATAGAACATGCAGGTTTGCTACATAGGTATGCATGTGCCATGGTGGTTTGCTGCATCTATCAACCCATCATCTAGGTTTTAAGCCCTGCATGTATTAGGTATGTGTCCTAATGTTCTCCCTCTCCTTGCCGTCCACTCCCTGACAGACCCTGGTGTTTGATGTTCCCCTCGCTATGTCCATGTGCTTTCACTCTTCAACTCCCAGTTATGAGTGAGAACATGCGGTGTTTCGTTTTCTGTTCCTGTGTTAGTTTGCTGAGAGTGGTGGTGTCCAGCTTCATCCATGTCCCTGCAAAGGACATGAACTTATTCTTTTTTATGGATGCAAGGTTTCAGGACTTTTTTGCAACAGATTGGGAAATTGAGACTTAGCTTGACCGATTGTTGCCCTTGAGATCACACAAGGTTTGTTGATAGAATAGATCCCAGGTTTTGGTTTTGAGGAATAACAATCCACTGTCTGAGGGTCTTCCAACTATTTGATGAAAGAATGGTTTTTGATTCTCTGAAGCCTTAAGGTAATTTAATTTTAGAGCTGGTCTGGAACTGACCTTGGAGATTACCTGGTCATTAGTCTAAACCCTCATTTTCAAGGAACTGATGACAGAGAATAGGAGATATGCTCCATTTCCCTACTCCGTATTGTGTGACTGATGGGAATGGAGACGTAGAGTAGGACAGAGGTGTATGGTCTATCAAGAAAAGCTTGAAGTTCTATCTCCGTATTTTGTGAAACCAGTTTTATTAAATGGGTGGAATTCAATGGGAATCGAAATAGGGAACAGCTTCTACCCAAAATCCCACACCACCTCCCCACTGCCTTCAGTGATGTTAGGCTCTGAATTTTTCCATTTTTCTTTTCTTTTTAAAAATAATATTTTACTGGCCAGGTGCAGTGGCTCACACCTGTAATCCTACTACTTTGAGAGGCTGAGACAGGCAGATCACAAGGTAGGGGTTCGAGACCAGCCTGGACAACATGACGAAACCCTGCCTCTACTAAAAATACAAAAATTAGCCAGGCGTTGTGGCAGGTACCTGTAATAATCTCAGCTACTTGGCAGGCTGAGGCAGGAGAATTGCTTGAACCCGGGAGGCAGAGGTTGCAGTGAGCCGAGATTGTGCCGCTGCACTCCAGCCTGGGCAACAGAGCAAGACTCCATCTCAAAAAAATAATAATAATAATAATAATAATAATAATAATAATATTTTATTTTTTATAATGTCTTTATTTTGCAGACAATGCTTTCTGCTTATTGTTTTTGGCTACTTTGTCAAAACTCTAAGTATGTCAACTATAGCTATGACACCTGACACAAAAGAGGCCTGACCACTACTTGAAAGCAAAAAGGAAGAGAATGAAAGTTTGTTTTTTATCTCACTAAATAGGACCATCGGCATTTACAAATTCTGATGTGCCAAAGTCATCTATATGCTATATGAGAAACGAAGAAGTTCTGGACCCTAGTAAACAATTTTTTTTTTCTGTGAATCATGATGAATTAGGTCAACTGCATTGCTTCCATACTTGAATTCACCTGTATGACTCAGGACAACACTGCTATTGCAGATGGCCGGCAAAGTGGGAGGTGGTGATAGGACTTTTTGATAAGCAGTAGATCATGTGTTCCTTCTCTTATTTTAAAATTAAGATAATAAGAGTTTATTTCCTTCCTTTGACCCATGAGACTGCCATTTTATACCTACTAGAGCAATCAAATGAACACTGTTTGCAAAGTCATTGCATCTTTCAAGACAGAGGTCTTGATTCACATGGAAGGTGGTGACATGGCTGTCTATGAGGCTACCAGGTAAGCTTGGGCTGAGGTATTGTACTGACCGTCAGGCATGTCTCTGTCTGTGACAGTCCCTTCATACAGTGGGGGTCTTAGAACTAGTAGATGGATTGGTGTTGTGACTCATGGGGCACATGTTGATGTGGGCAGGCATTTGAGGCTGGACCAACTGACAGGGGATTAGAGCATAGATAAACACGCAGATGAATTGTCAGAATATGTTGGAGAACTGTTCCAATGAGCAGAGGGCTAGGGTAGGAGGATGAATGTTGGTTCCTCAGGGAAGGGTACCTTTCACAGCTGTATGTGGAAGGAAGTGATGGGGGCCTCCAAACTGAGAATGGGAGTTGGCAGGTGGACAGAGGGTGCTGGTTCCAGGAAGAAGCTACCCACTGAATGGGAGTACCCAGACTGGGGTTCTTCCTGGCTGCCTTGAAGTTATTCCATCATATATTTGTACTTGCTTCTTTCCTTTGCATCCAGGGAAGCCTTTGCAAATGGATCATGTTTAATTTTGAGCTGTGGGCTCTTTATTCTGATAAGTTGTCATAGTTATTTATGAACAGGTCTTGGAAAGCAATGACTGGTGATCATGTGTTGTGGACGCCACACCCTCACTATGTAAATGTGAGGCTGATACTTATTAAGGAGTTTGGCATGATCAGGCCTCCTCTGTGTAGCTAGTTGTTGATCTTGACTTTGCTGAGGGAGATGGCTACCTTCATCCAGTAGGGGCCTAAGTTGGGGGAGTTGGGCTGGATGGACACACAGCTGAGCTCCCGGAGCTTGGGCTCGCCCTCTGGCACCCGTTCTTGGTTCCCACTTCTGATTTCCTTCCAGCACTTATTGTGGGTCTCACGAAGTCCAGCGAGAAGGAGTACATGGCTCTTAAATCTAGACCAGACATGCTCAGCATTGGAACAGCTTCCTGCCATTCTTGGTGGTGATTATCTCATTGGTGGTGATCATCTCAATGAGATGGTGATCAATGTGGCCCATGCACCTGGTGATGGTCATCACCAGGCCCATGCACCACCTTCACTCTACATGGTCACCCTTCTCAGTGCCTGGCCTGTTGCCCACCCTTTGTGGCTCTCAACAGGTGGTCCACCCAGTACTGCAGGCTCTTCACTGCACACCCTTGCCAGTGCTGTGGGAGCTCATCCTCCTGCTTGCCTCCCCCCACTTTCTTCTAAGTTCCAACTTGCTACTTGAGAACGATCTCTACTCCAAGACTTACGAAAGCGCCTGGGTCCCTGATAGACTGGAGGAGGTTGAGGACAGAGATTTGGTTAGGAAAGGCGCTGGTGGCGAGGGAGAAGGTTATTATACTCGAACTCCTGAAAGGCAGGACTAGAGCAGACCTCTTGCTCTTTTGTTTTTCCATCCCTTGTTTTAGTTGCAGGTGTATCAGTCAAGTTTCACACTGCTATAAAGATACTACCTGTGACTGCATAATTCATAAACAAAAGAGGTTTAGTTGACTCACAGTTCTGCATGGCTAGAGAGGCCTCAGGAAACTTACAATCATGGCGAAAGGTGAAGAGGAAGCAAGGACCTTCTTCACATGGTGGCAGGAGAGGGAGAGAGCACGGAGGGGAAACTGCCACTTTTGAACTATCAGAGCTCATGAGAACTCCCTCACTATCAATAAAACAGCATGGGGAAAACCTCCCCCATGATCCGGGCACCTCCCACCAGGTACAAATTGAGATGAGATTTAGGTGGGAGCACAGAGCCAAACCATATCACCAGGATCACAGAAGTCATGGAAGTGGATGACTAGAAGGAAAGGGGTAAAAATCCCCTGGCTTATCTGGGTGCCATCTTTCTCCTGGCCCGTGATGCTTTCCAGATGTGACGTGCTTATATATGTCTTCTCTCTAGCGAGCTGCACTTCTGCATCTTTGGAGGCCCCTCACTTGAGATGTCTCTGCTTTACCATTCTTTGAGTTTATCCTGAGCTCCTGTTCCTGGAGGCTGATCCCACAACCTGTGATTGAGTCAGCCCTTTTAGGCCAGGTCACACAAGGTGTCTTGAGGCTGGGCTACCCTTTGCAGCATGCACTCAGATCCTGGGTGTCTCAGACATCATTATGCAAAGGGTAGCCTGCTGCACACTCTCTACAGTCTACTTTTGCACATTGGCTCCAGCCAACTCTTCTGTGAGATGCAGACCCCAGGCTCTGTGTTCATAGACCCAGATTCCAGAGGACATCTGTCAGTTTCTCTCATGAACTGTCCCTGGATGCAGTTGAGTAACGTTCAGTCCATGGAGCTTGCAGTCACTCCCAGCTTCAGTGAGCAGTTTTCTGGGAGCACTCCAACTCTCCTACCCACCAATGCACTTAATGAGTATGTAGGAGGTGTTGCAGGGGTGAGGTGACAGAGAAGTGCTCTAGAGAGGAGTGAAATACTATAGCCCACCCTTACTGGGTCTTTCCAACCCCCTATTAAGATTAGTAAGGTTGAATGAGGTGCAAAAAAGGTGAGAGCCTAGGGGCCTTTAGTTTTCCCCTTGGAAAGCTTTGGAGGGGAATTCATTCCTTGTCCTGTTATAAGTATCTGGGGAGGTCTGCTCTACATTTAATTGAACCTGTGGTGCTCAGTGGATTCAGCAACTGTCTTGAGCTTAGCCCTGGTTGCCATAACTCATTAAGTTTCTCGCAAGTATTTACTATGTTAACAGAATGTTGGGAATAGGGTGTGGGGGCAGGCGGAGGAGAAGAAGAAGACATTCACAGTTAACACTTCTGGTGACATCTCTGATAGCACATAGATACTATTACAAGACACTCTATCCACCCAAGAGCTGAATCGTTAGTCACAGATGGAAAGTGATGTGTGGTCTTAAGTAAGCCTCTCAGTTTTCCCATCTATAAATCTAGAGTAGCAGTGCAGATTTACTTGGCAAGGTTTTTCTGAGGATTAAAGTACCCTAAATCATGTAATTAAAATGAACACAAAGTATTTTCTAAATTTGAAGAGCCTTGGAAATGAGAAAAATAATTACTAAGAGACCCAGTGAGGGGCTATGCTTGAACTGTTGGCCATTCCTTGGGCAGTAGTCATTTCCTGGCAGGAACTGGCCTGGGAGGGCCCTTGACAGATGTTGCACAGAACTAGTTTAAGAAGGGCTGACTGGCATGTGGTTATTATTTTATCTCTGTAAAGCTACAGTGTGAGGCCTGTGACAGCGGGAGGAGGCCGTGAAATATTCACTTGACAGCCTGCCATTGTCAACTCTAATGGGAGAGAAACTTCAGTGGCCAGAAGGGCAGCCTCAGGTTGTAAGTGATTCATTTTTAGTTCAGCTGCCATAACTCCTGCTGGTGATTTAATCCTGTGACTTTGGAACTCTCCGTATGTGCTTGAGTGAATGAATAAAAGAGAGACAGAGTGAGAGAGAGAGAGTGTGTGTGTGAGCATATGTGCACACACGCACATGCATTCATGTGAACAATTTCTGTTTACTCACTTGTGATTACCAATGGACCACATTCTACTTAGGTTTCGGAGGCGTGGCATTAAGCATGTTTTGCTAGGAGGATTTGTTTTTTGGACAAGGAAGCTAACATAGTAAGTCATATGATAATATAGTTTATGTCTTCATTGTTGTGGAGTTTGGCTGAGATAGCAAGGGCAGTCGAGAATGATGGTCTCGTATAGACTTTAATCCCAGTTCCTAAAGTAAAATGGAATTGTAGAAATCAAGTGTTCTGGTTTAAAATAAATGTTTTCTGGCATTCTTATAAAAGGAACAGATAGAGAAGTCCCTGTGGAATCTTAATTTGGCCACCACAGATTATTAAAGACCCCTGAGTGAGCAAATCAACTGTGAGGAGGTGATTTTTATTGGTTGGCATTGAACAGTCCACAGCATAGCTATGACCTGCATGGCCTTCATTTGCCTTTGATGATTGCATGCCAGTAGGATGGAGATTTGTTGTTATTGTTGTTGTTTTGAGACAGAATCTTTCTCTGTTGCCCAGGCTGGAGTGCTGTGGCATGGTCTCAGATCACTGCAACTTCCATCTCCCGGGTTCAAGCAATTCTCCTGCCTCAGCCTCCCAAGTAGCTGAGATTACAGGCGCCTGCCACCACACCTGGCTAATTTTTTGTATTTTTAGTAGAGATGGGGTTTCACCATGTTGGCCAGGCTAGTCTTGAACTCCTGACCTTGTGATCTACCCGCATTGGCCTCCCAAAACACTGGAATTACAGGCATGAGCCACTGTACCTGGCCGATATTTTTGATTTTGAGACAGCGTCTTCCTCTGTTGCCTAGGCCACAGTGCAGCGACATGATCTCAGCTCACTGCAACTTCCACCTCCCAGGTTCAAGTGATTCTCCTGCCTCAGCCTCCCAAGTATCTGGAATTACAGGTGTGTACCACAATGCCTGGCTAATTTTTGTACTTTTAGTAGAGACGAGGTTTCGCCATGTTGGCCAGGCTGGTCTCGCGTGCTCCTGACCTCAGGTGATCTGTCCGCCTCAGCCTCCGAAAGTGCTGGGATTACAGGCATGAGCCACTGCACCTGGCTGGGAGGGAGGATTTTAAAAGGAGCTGTATTGAGAAGTACCCACCCACGCCTCCCCTCTTTGCCCCCGCTTTTATAATAACCCTTTTGACTGAAACTTTATCTTAAAAATTCCAGGACAAGGGGTAAATTAGCCACAAGAATGTGATTTCCATGTGTATAAATATTCACATTCTCCCAAAATTCCTATGTTCAAATCTAATTCTCAATGTGATGGCGTTTGGGAGTGGGGCCTTTTGGAGGTGATAAGGTCATGAGGGCAGAACTCTCATGAATGGGATTAAAGGCCTTATAAAAGAGGTTCCACAGAGATCCTTCATCCCTTCTACCATGTGAGGTCACCAGGGGAAAACACTGTCTATGAACCGGAAGATGGGTTTTCACCAGACACCAAATCCACCAGAGCTTTGATCTTTGACTTTCCAGCCTCCAGAACTGTGAGAAATAATTTCTGTTATTTATAAGCCACTCAGTTTATAATATTCTGTTATAGAAGTCCTATTGGCCTAAGATGCCATGAATGTAGAGATTTTGTATATTTTATTTACCACTGTATTCCTAAGCCCTAGATCCAGGCCTGACATATATTTAAGGTGCTCAATAAATATTCATTTAATGAATGAATCAATCAAAAAAGGGTTATAACATCCCATGAGGAGTGATCTCTGAGTATTGGCTCATGGTTCCCTTTTGGGATCATCTGCATAGATGACATAAGTGCTAAAATCTTAAGCCACAAGAAATACAGAGCTTGTTTCCACCACAGTGATTTTCTGTGAAATCACTACCCAAAGATTTTTCACCCTTTCCAAAAATATTTTTTGAATGAATACATATAATGGGTGGGGAAGTTTTCCTCTTATTGGGCAGACATTTATTTTCTTATTTTATTTATTATTTCATGCAGATGTCCCCTGATGTTAACTTAGCCCTACTACTCGGTTGTCATTGTTTTGCATTTGAGTCATACTTAAACCCATTCCAGAGAACAATGCAGTTCAGCTTTCTGATGGCCATGTACAGTTTTTGTAAGGTGGTCTATCTTGTTCTTTTTACAACTAAAAGGACTAATTTAGTATAAAAGATCATTTAGAGAACCTATTCCATCTATTCTAGTGTTGCCAGCATACACAGAAACACCCAATGTCACAACATCACTGAAATGAGAATCACACACCAGGATTAAGGGGAGATGATGCTTTTGATGAGACATTAGTGAACAAATAGAATTTTAGAATCAAGATAATCTTTGCCTCATTATGTACTTTAAGTCCCTTGATTTGTTCCTGAGGAAACCAAAGCCCAGCGGAGCACAGAGTAAGGAAGTATGAGAACTGAAGTTAATACTTATGCCTTCTGACTGTCAGTAAATTCTTTCCATAACACTCTCACAGCATGCCACAGGGAACCAGTGTCTTTTTCTTTTTTAACAATTATGTACCAAATGATTAAGGCCAAAAAGAAGAGTACAGATGTTAACAGTTTTGATATCTGCAGTATACCAGCACCTAGCCACCTGAAGGAGCTTGGAGGGTTGTCACCAGTGAGTCTCGGAGCATATGTGAAGACCCGCTGCTCACAAGGTGTGAACTGGGAGTTGGATGCAGTCTGGTTCAGGTGGAAAGACATTGAACTGGGCTGGAGTGAGGAAGCTTGGTTTCTGATTTTGATCGAGCCATTGCCATGCTATATATATTTTATCTTGTTTCATCCTAATTACCATTTCTACGAGGCAGGTATGGTTATTCTTACTTTAGGAATGAGGAAATCGGGGCTTAGAAAGGTTAGGAGACTTGTTTAAATTAAAGTTACACAGGCCAATAAGTGGCAGAGCTTACATTAGGTATTTCTCCTAATGTTATCCCTCCCCAATCTCCCCACCCACTGCTATTCCTCCCCTAGCCCCCCATCCCCCAGACCCTAACATGTGATGTTCCCCTCCCTGTGTCCGTGTGTTCTCATAGTTCAACACCCACTTATGAGTGAGAACATGCGGTGTTTGGTTTTCTGTTCTTAAGTCAATTTGCTGAGGATGATGGTTTCCAGTCCCATCTATGTCCCTGAAAAGGACATGAACTTCTGCACAGCAAAAGAAACTATCAATAGAATGAACTGGTAACCAACAGAATGGGAAAACATTTTTTCAGTCTACCCATCAGACAAAGGGCTAATATCCAGAGTCTATGGAGAACTTAAACAAATTTACAAGAAAAAACCCCATCAAAAGGTGGACAAAGAATATGCACAGACACTTTTCAAAAGAAGATATTTATGCAGCCAACAAACATGAAAAAAAGCTCCTCATCACCGGTCATTAGAGAAATGCAAATCAAAACCACATTGAGACACCATCTCATGCCAGTTAGAATGGTGCTCATTAAAAAATTGGGAGATGACAGATGCTGGTGAGAATGTGGAGAAATAGGAACACTTTTACACTGTTGATGGGAGTGTAAATTAGTTCAACCATTGTGGAAGGCAGTGTGGCGATTCCTCAAGGATCTAGAAATAGAAATTCCATTTGACCCAGCAATCCCATTACTGGGTATATACTCAAAGGATTATAAATCATTCTGTTATAAAGACTCATCACACATATGTTTATTGCAGCACTGTTCACAATAGCAAAGACTTGGAACCAACCCAAATGCCCATCAACGATAGACTGGATAAAGAAAATGTGGCACATATACACCATGAAATACTATGCGGCCTAAGAGAAAATTCTATAGCAAACATGGAACAGAAATACAATTTCAAGAAGCTAAAGGAATGACTGTGTACTCGGGTAATGACTGGGATACATTCAGCCCTGTGGCTGATATACTAGCGGAGGAGACATAAACAAGTAAATTAGCAAAAGTGCAAGATAATTTTAGATGATGATAAATGCTATGAAGAAAGTAAGCAGGAGGGTGTTCAAAGAAAGCCTCTGAGAGGAAGTGACATTTGGTATGAGCATGAAAGAGGTCTTCTCTTCTCTTGAGCAAATACATCCTCTCAGGTTGGGGCATGGATATGGTGGAAGGGAAGCAGAGCTTATTTCTGTTGAGGAGAGCTTGTTCATGTATATTTTAAATGGATACTGATGGAGATCAAATTGCTAAAGTATTTGTATTTCCACTGGATACATTTAAAAGAGTAACATAAGTGTAAGATATTTAAAATATTTCAATAGTTACCATACACTAGAAATTATATCATTTGCAAATATTTAAACTTACAATGAAAACTTTTTCATATCAACCTAAAATGTACAAGTGGTAAATAGTTTATTAAAATGTTTTTGGCTGTACATGAGCTAAGCACTTTCAAAACCACTGGCATAGCGGCTTAGAATATGGGCTTTGAGTTTAGGTTACTTGAGTTGGAATCCTGGATCCACTACTACTGGTCATGTGATGAAGGGTCAGTTCTGTGAGCTATAGCATCTGATTATATAAAACAGTACTTAACAAGGAAGAAATTTGAAGTTTAAATGGGATAATGTATGTAAAGTGCTAATCTCAATAAGGGCTCAACAATGTTTTCTGTATTATAACTTTGTTCTCAACTGTATAAGTGCTGATTGAACTCTATTGTCTTTCATACGGTTTCAGAGCAGGCTGAAAGGTAAATTGTGAAATCCAGCCCTTTGCTGAACTGGAGTAGCACTTAGGGGCAAACTACAATATTCGGTTCGTTCCTTCCTACTTGCCTTATGTGTTATTGATTGACATTCATTCATTCATTGATGGTCCAAGTTGAGTATATATTAATACACTTGCTGAGCAGGCCTGCACCTTGACTACAGTGTGGTCTCTTCTCCTCGCTGTAGTTCACTGAAGTCCTTCCAAGGAAATTACAGATTTTCCTTCTCTCCCTATGCACATGTATCTGTAGAATATAGGGAGATGCAATCATGAGGAGAGTACTTGGTTTCTCTGATGGCACTGGCTCTGTCTCCTGATGTCCTTACTGTGTCTTCCTCGTTTGTTCTGCTAAGGCCTTAGGGCCTTCATGTGACACAACTAGGGATTGCCAGGAAGAAGTAAATATTTGCAAAGGGTGTTCTGTGGAACGTGAAAAAAAATAAAGGCCAAGCTCAGTGGCTAACACCTTCAATCCTAGCACTTTGGGAGGCCGAGGTGGGTGGATCACCTGAGGTCAGGAGTTTGTGACCAGCCTGGCCAACATGGTGAAACCCCATCTCTATAAAAATACAAAAATTAGCCAGATATACATGCCTGTAATCCTAGCTATTCAGGGGGCTGAGGCAGGAAAATTGCTTGAACCCTAGAGGTAGAGGTTGCAGTGAGCCCAGATTGTGCTGCTGCACTCCAGCCTGAGCAACAGAGTGAGGCCCTGTCTCTAAATAAATACATAAATTTGCAAAGGGAAGGGGACCTTGGGAGCAAGTTAACATGGTCTGGCAGGGTGAATAGAAGAGAAGCTGAATGAAGGTTGCATTAGAAGGACAGAATTTAAAATTATTGAGGGAAGGTATGATTAGAAACTGGAAAATAAAGGTAAAGGATGGCAGAAAATTAGCCTTAAAAAATAAGAGTCTGCCAAAAGCAAAAGGAAGGATTCACTAAGATATATAGCAGAAGGAAAATTGTGAAATAAAGTAAAGGAAAAACACAGCTAATGAATCATTAGGGAGATATAGCAAGGCCTTAAAAATCATTAATGGAAAGTTTAATATCAAAATATTAGAGTAAAAAGATAGCTTGGAAGCACACAGCTTGTCTGTGCTTGGCTCATAAAAACACCGCAGAAAAGCCAATCCTTTTCCTCTGGCACCCACACAGCATGTGTGTCCTGAAGTGAAATTATTCATACCATCCCTGAACTCCCTCTTCACATGCAAGCATTGTTACTATTCTTTTATTTCATTCCCACTGGTCCCAAACTGTACATGCAACCTGTTAGAACTGACCCAGCGGTGCTGCCAATGTGCAAAGACCTGCATCCCTGGGCTGCCTACTAGTGGCAAAGGATCAGTTTGCTTAAGTTGTCCATTTCCTTTGTCATTCTGCTGACTTGTCCATATTACAAGTGTTTATTGACCATCTTCCTTCATTCAGCTGAAGGCCCTTCAAGCTAGGGACTGTGGCTCTTTGCTCGTTGTAGTAGTCCTGGAACCTAATGTGTGGAGAATGGATTAGATGGGGAGGGAGTAGAAGTTTACCTACTACCAGATCAGAAGTAGTTTTGGTGATTTCAGGGTGACTTGGTTTAGGGCATTGGAAGCTGCAGCATAGCAAAAGGTCTGCTTGAGACTTTTAGGAGGTATGTTTTGATGAAATAAAAGGACTTGGTAATTGATTGGATGTGGTACTGAGCAAGGCAGAAGTGTCAAGGATGACCTTGACAAAACTCTGGATGGGTGGTGGTATAATTGACTGTAACAGAGAACATTGGAGGAGGGTCAAGTTTAGAAAGGAAAATTTTAAAACCCTGATATACTCTGGTGGAGACGTTGAGTTACCAGTTGGATATATGAGCTAAAAGTGATGTCTTAACCATTTCTCTAGACTTGATCTACTTCCTGATCCCAGGTCTCTGTTTCCAACCAATCATTGAACGTATTCCCTGGAAGAGCCGCAGGCTGCTCATTCTCAGCATGACTAAAACTAACCTAATCATCTTCCTCTATGTAGCCTGGTTTCCTTCTTAATCATTCAGTGGGAATTTTGTTTCCCTGCTTTCTCTGTGTCTACCTGACCTGCAAATCCATTCCACCCATCATGTAAGTCTCTTTGATCTATACATCTAAGTCTCTTCTCTTGTTTTCATTTCTACTGCCATTGTTCCACTACCACTGCCCAATGCTCATTTTACCCCTATTATAATAGCTTCCATATTTGTTTCCCTGATGCTATTATTTCTTAACTTCAAGCGCACTTCCATTTATACTGGATGCAATCTTTTGAAGGCTCAATAGTAAGTATGAGTTTTAAACTCCACAGTATGTTAGAAAATGTCTTTCCCTTTCTGTCCTTTGCATACCTCACCAGTCTTGTCTTCTTCGCTCAACCAATCTGTAATCTGATCTTTGGATAACATGCTATTATACAAATGTGCACTCTAATTTAGGCACCCTTGTTCCTGTTGTTTCCTCTCTTTAGGATGAAGTTTCTTCACCTTTGGCCACCTTGGATACTATTTTCTTAGCTTGGAATGTGTTTTTCTCACTTCATTCAAAGGGCCAGCTTAAACATTACCTTCTTATAGAGACCTACACTATGCTTGTGTCTTGGTTTAGTTACCTTGCTTTCACTCTCAAAGAGCCTGCTTTTCCTTGAAAACACTTATCACAATGGTGATGGTATTATTTATGTGATCATTTATGTAATGACTCTCTCTCTCTAGATTAAAAACCTTATAGGGTCAGGGTCTGTGAATATTTCATTCATGTTGTGATTCAGCATTGTGGACTGCAGTTGCAGCATGGATAGAAATGAAATTATTCAAGGAAAAAATTTTGAGTGAGGAAAGAAAGTCAAGACAGAATACTAGGGAATACCAATATTTAAGGAGCTGGACATAAAGGCAGATCCCACGAAGAAGTCTGAGGAGGAGCACTGCAGAAGGTAAGAGAATAGGACAGAACAGTGTCATGGAAGTCAATGATGGAGAGAATTCCGAGAAGGAAAGAACAATTAATAGGCTGAGACCAACCAAAAAAAAAAAAAAGATAAATGAACTTGAAGGCATAGAAATAGAACATATCCAAAGTGAAGCTTACACACAGAGATATAAAAGACCAAGAAAAACAGACAGACCTGAGGGCAATAACATGTTGACTGACATATGTAAATGGGAGACTGCAGAAGAGAAGAGAGAGAGAACAGAGATAATATTTAAAGAAATAATGACCAAATGTCTTTCGAATTTTATGAAATGTATAAACTCACAGAGCTAAGAAACTCAGAACATGAAACAAGATACCTACTAAGAAAAATCACACCAAGAACTTCGTTATCAAATTACAGCAAGTTACTAATTCTGACAAAAATCTTAAAACTAGATAGAGAAAAAAAGGCACATTACATATAGAGGAACAACATAAAAAGAATTACAACAGACTTTTCAGAAATTATGCATGTCAGAAGACAATGGAATAACATCTTTAAGGTGCTGGAACAAATTTTGTCAACCTAGAATTCTAGACCCAGTGAAAACACCTTTCAGACATGAAACATGTCTTTCTTTAGACAAAAAGTTGTGAGAGTTTTTGGCTAGCACACCTGCAGTGCAAGGCATGTTAAAGGAATTTTTTCAGGCAGTAGGAAAATGATATCTGATGATAATATGCATCTACACAAAAGAATAAAGAGCTCTGAAAGTGGCTCTTTATGTGGGTAAACTCTTTTAATATGTGGCTAAACTTCAATTAAAATTTTTTTTAAAAGGCAGCAATAGACTGCTTAAAACAACAAACAACAACAGTGTATTGGGGAATTCATAGTATGAAAAAGCAAAATGCATGACAACAATAGCATAAAGGGCATGAGGGGGAAATGGAAGTACACCAAATGAAAATTCTTGTATTTTATGTAAAATATTATAATGTCTTTTCCAAGGTAGAAAAATAAGATACAAATGCATATTATAAACCCTAGATGAATCACTAAAAAGTACAGTAGAGCTAATAAACCAATAGTATTGAGAAAATAGAATTTAAAAATACTCAGCTAGCAGGAGGCAGAGCAAGATGGCTAAATAGAAACATTCACCAACTGTCCTCCCTGCAGGAACACCAAATTTTACAACTATCTACACATACACACCAAAAAAGCCACCTTCGTAAGGACCCAAAATCAGTTGAGTGATCACTGTACCTGGTTTTAACTTCATGTCACTGAAAGAGGCACTGAAGTGGATAGGAAAAACAGGTTTGAATTGTCAATGCTATCCCTCCCCAGTTCCCTGGCAGTGGCCACATAGCACAGAGAATTTGTACTCTTGAAAGAGGGAGAACACAGTGACGATGGGTCTTTGCATTGGAATTCAGTGTGCTGTGTCACAGTGGAAACAATACTGGACAGAACTCAGCCAGTGCACATGGAGAGATCACTTACACCAGCCCTAGCCAGGGGGGCTTTATCCATCCCAGCAGCGAGAACTTGAGTTCTGGCAAGCCTCACCACCACAGGCTAAAGTGCTCTGGGGTTCTAAATAAACTTGAAAGGCAATCTAGACCATAAGGCCTGCAACTTTTAGGCAAGTCCTAGTGCTGGGCTGGGCTCAGGGCTGGTGGATTTTGAGGACATGCAACCTAGAGAGAAACAAGCTGGGATGGCCAAGGGAATGTTTATGCACTCCTTCCCGAACCCAAGGTAGTGTAGCTTGCAGCTCCAAAAGAGACTCCTCTCTGCTTGAAGAAAGGAGAGAGAAGAGTAGATGACTTTGTCTTGCAACTTGGATACCAGCTCAGTCACAGTAGTACAGGGCACTAGGCAGAGTCATGAGGCCCCTATCGCAGGTCCTGTCTCCCAGATAACATTTCTAGACACACCCTGGGCCAGAAGCAAACTCATTGCCTTGAAGGCAAGGGCCCAGTCCTGGCAGGATTCATCACTTGCTAGCTAAAGAGCTCTTGAACCCAAAATAGTCAGCAGTGGTAGGTGGGTAGTACATGCCATGGCTCTTGGGTGAGACTCTGAGATGTGCTGGCTTCAGGTATGACCCAGTACATTCCCAGCTATGATGGCTATGAGGAGAGACTCTTTCTGCTTGGGAAAAGCAAAGGGAAGAGTAAAGGAGACTTCCTCTTGTAGCTTAAGTACCAGCTCAGCCACAGCAGGGTGGAGCACCAAGTGGACACTTGGGGTCCCCAGTTCCAAGCCTTGACTCTTGGATGGCATTTCTGGACCTTCCCTAGGCCAGAGGGGAGCTTACTTCCCTGAAGTGTAAGTCTTAAGCCTGCAACATTCACCACAAGCTGACTGAAGAGCCCTTGGGCCTTAAGTGAACATCAGCAATAGCCTGGCAGTACTCCCTACAGGCCTGGTCAGTGGTTGCCATGAGGAGAGACCCCTCTGTTTGTGAAAAGGGGAGGGAGGAGTGTGAGGGACTTTATATTATGGTTTGGGTGTCAGCACAGCAGCAGTAGAATAGAGCACCAGGTAGATACCTAAGGTTTCTGACTCTAGTCTCTGGCTCCTGGATGGTATCTCTGGACATGCCTGGGGTCTGGGGAGAATTTGCTATCCCTAAGGGAAGGCAATGAGCATGGCTGGCTTCACCACCTGCTAATTATAGAGCCTTGGGGCCTTGACTGAACATAGGTAGTAGGCAAATAGTGGTTATAGCAGGCCTTGGGCGAGACCCAGTGCTATGCTGGCTTCATGTCTAACCCAGCACAGTTAAAGGCAAGAGAATAAGAGTCTCTGCCTGGTAATCTGGAGAATTCTTCCAGATCTTATCCAAGATCATCAAGGCAGTACCTCTGTAAGTCTGCAAGAGCCACAGTGCTACTGAGCTTGAGGTGTCTGCTAATGCAGCTGCAGTAACCAAAAACTCAGATGACAATATCCAAGTCCCTTTGAATACCTGGAGAGCTTTCCCAGAAAGGATGGTGTTTTAGTCTGTTCTCACACTGCTATGAAGAACTACCCAAGACTGGGTAACTTACAAAGTAAAGAGGTTTAATTGACAGCGCTTCATGTCTGGGGAGGCCTCAGGAAACTTACAATCATGGCAGAAGGGGAAGTAAATGCATCCTTCTTCACATGATGGCAAGAAGAATTGCTGAGTAAAGAAAGAAAAGCTTCTAATAAAACCACCAGATGTCATGAGAGCTCACTCACTATCATAAGAACAGTAGCATGGGGATAACAATCCCCATGATTAAATTACTTCCCACTGTGTCCCTCCCATAATGTGGGGATTATGGGAACTACAATTCAAGATGAGATTTGGGTGGGGACACAGCCAAACCATATCATATAGGTACAAACAAGCACAGACTGCAAAAACTATAATAAATATTCTTCAATGCCCAGATATCAATAAACATCCACAAGCATCAAGACCATCTAAGAAAACACAACCTCACTAAATGATCTAAATAAGACACCAGTAACCAATCCCAAAGAGACAGACACATGTGACCTTTCAGACAGTTAATTCAAAACAGGTGTTTTGAAATGCAACAAAATTCAAGATTACAGAGAGAATGAATTTGGAATCCTATCAGATAAATTTAACAAAGACATTGAAATAATTAAAAATAACCCAGCAGAAATTTTGGAGTTGAGAAATGCAGTTGACTTACTGAAGAATGCATCAGATTCTCTTGATAGCAGAATTGATCAAACAGAAGAATTAGTGAGCTTGAAGACAGGCTATTTGAAAATACACAGTCAGAGGAGATAAAAGAAGAAAGAATAGCCAGGCGCAGTGGCTCAAGCCTATAATCCCAGCACTTTGGGAGGCTGAGGCGGGTGGATCACGAGGTCAGGAGATCGAGACCATCCTGGTCAACATGGTGAAACCCCGTCTCTACTAAAAATACAAAACATTAGCTGGGCATGGTGGCGCATGCCTGTAATCCCAGCTACTTAGGAGGTTGAGGCAGGAGAATTGCCTGAACCCAGGAAGCGGAGGTTGCAGTGAGCCGAGATTGCGCCATTGCACTCCAGACTGGGTAACAAGAGTGAAACTCCATCTCAAAAANAAAAAAAAAAAAAAAAAAAAAAAAGAAGAAAGAATAAAAAAAGTACTCAGCTAATTCAAAAGAAAGCAGGAAAATTGGAAACAAACAAGAACAGATGGAACAAATAACAATACAATAGCTATATGGTAGATTTAAACATAGGCATATTAATATATTAAATGTAGATGGTCTAAATTTGCCAATGAAAAGTCAGAGATTGTAAAGACTGAATTTTTAAAAACCCAATTATATGTAGTCTACAAAAATTTATTTAAATATAAATACACAAAAGAGAAAAGTTGGGAAAAGATAAAGCTGGTTTAGTTACACTAGTAGCAAAAACAAAAAAATTGTATCTAGAAGTGGGCGGAAAAGATGAATTTTGGAGTTCAAGAAGTAGCTTGCTTTTTATCTCAAAAAAAAAAAAAAAAAAAATACACTTCAGTATACGAAATAATACCAGGATAAAGAGGAGTGTTTCACAGTAATGGAGCCAATGAATCAATAAGGCATAACATTACTAAATGTGTATTCACCTAATAACTAAACCTCAAAATTCATTATGCACCTGACACGTCTGAAAAGAGAAAAAGATAAATCTACAATTATAATTGCAGATTTCACCACTCCTTTTAGTTATTAATAAAACAAGTAGACAGAAAATAAATAGAAATATGGAAGAATTAAACTAATCACCAACTGGAACTAATTGACATTTTTTAGAATACTTAACAAATGTAAAATATACACTCTTTTCTAGTTCAGTGGAACATTTACCAAGATAAACCACATGCTTAGCCATTAAACAAGTCTCCAGAAATTTAACAAATTATTACCTAGTCAATTCTATTACCTGGTCAATTTATATCTGGTCAATTCTATCAGACATTCAAGGTAGAAATATAGGTGACAATCCCTTATCCAAAATGCTTGGGACCAGAAAGACTTTGGATTTTGGATTTTTTTTTTTTTTTAATTTTGGAATGCTTTCATTGTACTTATCAGTGGAACATCCCAAATCCAAAAATTTGAAATGCTCCAATGAGCATGTTCTTTGAGCATCATGTTAGTGATCAAAAAGTTTTAGATTTTGGAGCATTTCCTATTTCTGATTTTTTGGATTCAGGATGTACAACTTATACCACCAGTCCTATATAAATTCCTTTTGAAAATATAGAAAGAGAAACACTTTTGTTTTATATGGTCAGCACTTTTCTGATATCAAAACCAGACCAAAATTATTACAAGTAAAGACAACTACAGAATAAAATTCCTTATGAACATGGACCAACAATCTTCAATAAAAGATTAGCAAACCAAAAATGAAATATCTAAAAAATGTAATATGTGATAACCAAATAATGATCTCAGTAATACAAGGTTTCTTAACATTAAAAAATTAATGAATGTAATTCATCTTATTGTCATAATGGGATAAAAATCATATGATCATCTCAATAAATGCAGAAAAGCCATTTGATAACATTCACATCCATTACATATTATCATATTATACCATGATAATCTTCCAGTACACTAAGAATAGAAGGGAACCTCCTCAATCTGATAAAAGGCTGATAAAAGACACATTTCTGTGAATATACTAAAAACTACCAAACTTTACACCTTAAGTGTTTGCATTTTATGGTATGTGAATTATTAAACTGTTTTTTAAAAAAACTGTTGCTAGCTTAGTATTAAACCTGAATGCTTTTGCCCTAAGATCAAAAAGATAAGGTTGTTCATCCTCTCTACTTTTCAACATTCTGTTGGAGATTCTTGCCAGTGCAGTAAGACAAGGAAGAAAAATAAGAGGCATATAGGTTAGAGAGCTGCAAGTAAAACTGTCTTTATTCACAGATGACATGATTAAGCATTCAACAAATCTTCATGAGTCTACCAAAAACTGGTAGAACTAATAAGTGATTTTAGCAAGATTTCAGGATGCAAAATTAATTGTATTTCTATATAGGAGCAATAAGCAAATGGAATTTAAAAAAAAGACAATATTATTTGCAATAACATCTCAAAGCATGAAATACATGAGTATGATGGTTAATTTTATATATTAGCTTGGCTGGGCTACCCCAGATGTTTGGTTAAACATTACTTCTGGGTATGTCTATGGGGATATTTCTGGATGAGATTAACATTTGAATGGGTAGACTGAGTAAAACAGGTTGCCTTCCCCAGTGTGTATGGGCCTCATCTAATCTAATTCATTGGGACCCTGAATAGAAAAGGCAGGGTAAGGGAGAATTTCCTCTCTCTATCTGTTTTCAAATTGGGACATTGGTCTCCTGCACTCAGACTGGAACTTACACCATTGGTTCCTAGGTCTTTGGACTTGAACTGGAACTTATATCATCAGTTTTACTGATTCCCAAGCCTTTGGACTTGGATTGGAATTTACACTGTTGGTTCTTCTGGTTCTTAGGTGTGAGGACTTGGACTGGAAGTTCACCATTAGCTCTCCTGCATTTCCAGCTTGCAGATGGCAGATGGTGGGACTTCTCAGTCTCCATAATCACATTAGCCAATTCCATATATATAGCCAATATATATACATATATAGTTGGTTCTGCTTCTCTGGAGAACCCTGAGTGCTTGAAAGGGATTACATTAAATAAAATATATGTTAAAACCCCTACCTTGAAAACTGGAGACATTTCTGTGTGAAATTTAAGAATATCTAAATGAACTGATTTAGATGTTTATACATTGGAAGACCAATCTAAAGCCTAAATACTTAGAATCACCAAAACAATTTTGAACAAGAACAAAGTTAGAAGACTTAAAATTACTGGCTTTAACACTTACTGTAAAAATACAGCAATCAAGTTAGTGTGTTATTGGCATAGTTTTGACGCATAGGTCAATGAAACACAATAGAGAACTCAGAAATAGACCAACGTGTATATGGCCAATTGATTTCTAACAAAGGTGCCAAAATAATTCAATATGGAAAGGATTACCTTTTCAACAAATGGTCTCAACTTGTTATCTACATTTAAATAAATTAACATTAACACTTACTTTATGGTACACAAATGGATTATAGTCTTAAACATAAATGCTAAAACAACAAAACTTCTGGAAAGAATTTATAACCTTCAGGTAGGCAAAGATTTCTTAAATAGGACACAAAATGCATAAACATAAAAAAAATATAAAAAATTTATAAATTGGGCTACAACAAAATTTAAAACCCCTGTTTATAAGAAAATACAAGTGCAAAGGTAGACCTCAGACGGAGAAAATGTATGTGTGTGTGTGAATACTATTTTATACTGTTTCAGCTCACTGGTAGAACCAATTATAAAGTCAATAAAATGGATGCATTTGGACAAACTTTATCAGAGAAGATATACAGACAGATAATATATCCATAACTAGATGCTCAATATCTTTAATCATTAGAGAAATGAAAATTACAACCACAATGTGATATTACTACATATCCATTAGAACATTAGAGTGGATAAAATTAAAAGGACCCCAAATACTAACTGTTGATGAGGATATGAAACCACTGAGATTTTCCTGCATACACTACTGATGAGAATATAAAACTGTACAACCACTTTGGAAAACAGTTTTGACAGTTTTTAATACAGTTAAACACATACACTTACCATATGATTCAGGAATTCTACTCTTAGGTGTTAATCCAAGAGAAATGAAAGCATGTGTCCACAAAAAGAGTTGTACACAAGTGTTCTCTCACTTTATTTAAAGTAACTTAAACTGGAAACAACACATATATTCATCAACGGGTGAATGTATAAATAAAATGTTTAACAATGGAATACTACTTAGTACTAAAAAGGAATAAACTACTTAAACATGTATAACATAGATGAGTCTCAAAATAAACATGGTAAGTGAAAGAAGCCAGACTGAAAAAAACGTAGATATTGTATGATATTCAATATGAAACTCTAGAAAAGAAAAACTTAACATATTACAGAAAGCAGGTTCATGGTTGCCCAGGGTCAGTGATGGGGTGAGATCAGCTGGGAAGGGGCTTCAGAGAATGACCTTTTGAAGTAAGGGAAATATTCTATATCTTGACTTTAGCAGTGGTAACATGGGTGTGTACTATTTGTCAAAATTCATAGAATATACCCTTAATATGAGATAATGTAAGCTATCCTTCATTAAAATTGTGCTTGTATGTAGTAGTTGCTGTTTTTGAGGGGCAAGGTCTTGGAGTCAGTAAAGGGAAATATTATAAAGGTGTTGACAGTTTCTCCATTGTATAAAGCCTGTTCCATCTTGGGCACTGTGTCAGGCATTCCTGTGACTTTTGGCTATGATACAAAGCAACTTCCCCCTTCAAAACTGGCTAAGACCAAGAGCCAAGGTTCCCTGCTAGAAGTCCCAAGCTGGACCTAGAGGAAGGTGTTACCATGGTCTCATTTAGCCAGAGGTCCTCCTTCAGAGGACCTCAAAACTCACTACCTCCCCTCTTTGAGATAATGGAGTGAGTGTGTTAGGTTGGCTCAGTGGCTCAGACTAAAGCGTCAGGGACTCTTATATTTAAAATTGATGTCACTGCTAATGTAATGCTTGAATATATCTAAGCTCCTGCCTTTCTATTTCAATTTCCTCTGTGGTTACGTGAAACCAACTATGACAGTCCATTATACGTGGAAGGCTAGTGTTGCCAGATTTTAATTTGGAGAGTACAGAACATAATTTTGACTAATTGGTCCAGTAGGAACTAGAGTAGAATCTAAACAACTCTGGAGGTCTGTGGCAATGAAACAGGGAAGGAGGGAGAGATTTAATCAACCTTCACCCAGGCAGGCTGTTGACAGATTTCTAGGCTGACTTAATCAATGTACGTATTTCTCAGGTAAGACCTCAAAATGATTTGGATCTAGTTTCACTATACTTCATCCTGTTCATGATCTTATACTTTCAAAATAACAAGCCCCAAATTCCTTTTAGGGGCACACAAAAGAGTAAAATGTAAGACCTCACACATTCTTTTTGTCCCATCTGAAGTGGAGAAATGGAGTGGTGCCTACAAGTTGTAACTCTGAGTTCACTTAAGCTATGCTGGTGTATAAGTCATTTTTCAGTACACAATGAAGTTAACAATTAAAATCTTTCTGCTATCCAGAAACGATGTCAACCAAAATTGCAGCAATGAACCCGAGAATTGAATTCACTTGAGCTATAAATCATAAAACCATCAATCTCTAAAGCAGAAGCAAAAGTAAAGTCATGGAGTATTATAATAGTTTCTATATGTTGTTTTAAAGAAGGCTTAAAAAATAATTATACTTACAGGTTACTATATTTGTGTGGCAAAAATTTACATATGTGAATAAGAAGTGAAATAACTGACTGTCAAATTTTTGCTTCTGTTTTCTGCCACTTCTTTTTAATAGTGGAATAATCATTTAGCTCTTGAACGGCAGTGCAGAGGTAGTGTGACAGTCATGAAGGGAGGTAGAAGAAGCTGCCTCTTAGCTTTGGTAGATAAGGTAGCACAGATAAAGAAGCACAAATTTCAGATAACCCTCTTGGCCTTTCTCCTGCTACCTTATTGCAGAGAGTTAGTGTTTCTCTTTGAGAATTAAAGTTACAAAGCCAAATAGTAACATGGCCATAATTGTGTGAAAATTTTGAAAGTCCATGACAAATGAAAATGAAAGCTTTGTTCTGAGTCTGACAGATCTGTTTTCAAATTTGGACCCTACTCTGTGACCTTGGGCAATTCACTTAATTTCTCTGATCTTTAGTTTCATCTGGATGGGGAATTAATACTTACCTCAAAGAGCTCTTGGTGTAACACGCTTGTGTATTTCTCTCTTCTAACACCTATCCTATCATTTTGAAATATAATCTCTCATATTGAAATGTATCTCTTTCTTCTCATGTAATCGTAGACTTCCCGGGAATTGAGATTAAGAACTCCCAGCTCAAGGGCCGATTAGTAGAGAACACAGGCTTATTTATCTTTGCTTTTCCCTGCCCCATACACACCTGGCACAATAATTAAGTTATAGCTATGCAAAACACTAGGGACCTCTTCCCTCATGTGGCAGCATGGTGCTAGGTGAGATTTAGGCACACTACATGTCTTGTCCCTGCAAGTTGCCATCTTGTTGTAGTCAGTCAGATTGGTCCATTAACCCTCCAGTTAGAAAGTCAGGATTGCTAAATCTTATATTTGCACAATTGCTATTGTGCTAAGTTGTCAGAACACAAGACACAATCTTAGTTCAGTTTACACTTTGGTTTATTGGAAATAGAAAGGTCATTTTGTGGCAATGAAAAAAGTGGAAAGTCCCGTAAAAGTTTAAGGAGGGAAGAATAAAAGGAAGAGAAAAGAAACTGCAACCCAGTTGGAATGAAATGGTCCTCTTTCCCCTCAGACAGATGTTGGCATGGATTTCATATGGACTCTGAAACTAAAGCTGACACCCGACCGAGTGCTCAGGCCCTACATTCCATCCACCCCTCATTTGTTAGTATTGAAATTGAAGCATTTCACCAACTTGGCTATCAAATACTGTATGTGTGTGGAAAAGGGCCAGATAAAATGGACCAGTTAGAACACAGCCATATCTGTCAAAACTCTAACCCTTAACCTTAGTGAAAATATAATCTAGGTTCAAACAGAGAAGCCCTGCAGATGTACACAAGTCATTTAATGCAGCTCTTGAAAAGACTGTGATGGATGGCTGGTGCTATTGTGAAGTCCTGATGAGAAATCCAGGCTTGGTTTTGCTAGGAATATTTGCAATTTTAAAGAAAAAAATAGGTTCTAATTGAGTAACTATTGATTGTATCCCCATAAGGTCCTTCCCATAGGCTGAGTTGAAAATACTCTGACTCTGTTGCTATGCAAAGCAGTTTCCAAATGTGTTTTGAAAACCCATATGAAATTTGAGAGTATTCCTTCTCATTTGGATAGACTATGTTAGAAAAAAAGAAAAAAAAAAAAAGAAATTTGAGAGTAGAATTTGGTTTTCAAAGGCTTCATTTAGGCTTAAAACCTTTTGATTCACTCTAAAATAATGTTAGGGTTTCATCCTTAATGGACTATCAAGGTTAAATTCAACAGCTGCCTCTCCTCCGATACATATTTATGAATGCAGGAAGCATTCTTTTTGGTACAGTACACCCTCACAGAGCTCTGAGTAAGAGGGAAAAAACATGGAAAAATGTTTTTAATGTTGGAGTGTCCTTATTGGGTTTGCTAAAAGACAAATGGACTCTCATTAAAAATAGGGATTGTATATTCTCCAGTATACATGGATCATGACCAACATAACAGGTTTTACTGAATTTACTGATAAAGATGTCATTATGCTATGTCAAGCTCAAGTCTTTGGGAGGGTTCTGTAGAATTCTGTGAGATACAGCTTTGACTTTGTGTTCGCTCTTGGGCAACAGGTCATCAGGGAAAAGTCACAAGATCTATAAAAGGCAGAGTCAGGAAGCAACATCTCTAGTGGTTTCCCTTTGGTTTCATTGTCCCTGTGTTCCTGTGTTCATCTGGGTTCTTAAGTCTTGAATCCCACATGGGAAAGGTTTGCCATGTTGAGCCAGTAGTAGAACTCACTCTAACCAAGGCACATAGCTTCCTCCCTCTCCCCTGTGGTTGGGTACTGGATCCATTCCATTGGCCTTAGCACCACTTACAAGGATTTATTCCCATTCCAGAGGTTTATTCCCATTCAGAGAAGGAACAATGTAGTTGAATGGGAATAAAAATGCTGCTCTGAATATAAAGCTTCTTTCACTTAGTTAATCTAGCAAACTGGTGTTTTGGTCTTCAGCAACACTAACTAGATCATTATTATGTGACACTAATCAAAGAGTCTTCTATAATGGGATAAGGTATTATCTGATCAAATGAAGGAGAAATGATATTTAGCAGCATATGGTATATGTGAAAATCATAGTGTGCTTGCTACTTAGAGACCATGAGAGGATAAGGATTGGCTTAGAGCAACTCACTCTACATGCTCTCCCACAAGTGTTTTCTTGAAAGAGTTTTTCTCCATCAGGACCTTCCATTTCCCTCTGGCTTAATAGAGTGACTGTAATTAAATAGATTAAACTTCTTTTTATGGTCAAGTAAAAGACTGCGAACAGATTGCTCTTTAACCTGAAATGTGGAAGGGCTAGTCTATTTGGAAGCTAGTTAAAATGGTTTTGTTATTAACTGGTAAACTCAACAGATTTTTTTCCTCCTGAAACTAATTTTGTGTATTAACTGGTAAACTCAACAGATTTTTTTTTCCCCTGAAACTAATATTTCTAGATTTTTGCATTCCTCCCATGAGACGTCCACCTCTGAATCCTTTTGACAGCTCAGATTCCTAGGAACTCAGATTTTTGAACATCTACATGATGCCATTTTGTAAGTGGAACATTGACTGTTAGAGGATAGCAGTGGAGTGGAGTGGTGAGGGCACAGCTCTGGGCCAGGATGACTGGAGAGAAACCCTAGGACTTATTCCATAATCTGTCTTGATTTGAGCTTCAGAGGCTGTTCTGAGGATGAACCAACCCTGGTGATATGCTAGCCCAGTACCTGGCCTAGTTAATGTTGAATGCACTGTGATGGAGGGGGTCGTGTTGTCAATGTTGCTGTTGTTATTGTTGAGACCTAAAGGATTACTCTGACCTGAATCAGCTTAATTTCCTTCAACTTGATAAAAAATAGCCTGAGACTGTTGAACTAGATGATGCCCTCCTAATGGTTTTTGCATTTTGCCTTCATTCAGCCAGTTAAAGCTGGTGTTTACAGAATTGTGAAACATCTGAGCCTGGAACAGTCATGTGATTTACAGTTTTGTCTCGTTTCAAGCTTTCAAGCAACATAATTACTGAACTTTTTATCGTAATAAAAATATAGGCCATAAAAAAGGCAGTTCCCTGGAATTCCCGCTATCTCTCTCAGAACGCTGAAGGATATTTTTTGTGATCTCAGCTCTGTTCTGTTTAGGTATCCTCTCCCTCCCCCACGTCTGTCTTTGCAGATTTGTGACCAGACGGCTGCACTGAATGGAGACCAGGAAGGGAGCCCAACTGTTTTCCTTGTGTTGGCTCTCTGTGCCGAGCAGGGATTGCTGAGCAAAGAGCAGCGTTTCTCCAGGGAGGGTCACAGGGTAGTACAAACCCACTCTGGGTTTAAAAACTTTTGCCAAATACTATCAGTGAGGGGAAGGGAGTATGCAGTTTGAAGACCAGTTGGACCAGTCTTTTGAAATATCAACTGGAATAAAGCAGGAATGCCTTGCGCTTCTTTAATTTTCTACATTTAAGAGGAGACAGTTGCTCTCAGAGTCACTTCTAATTCCACAGACAGTATTGTGCAACCTTGTTCAGCATTCAGTGAGACACTACATAATTAAAATTCCTTTGAAAATGATTGCCCAATGATTGACATTTATTCCAAAATACATCATAATGGTGAATGCTTAATTCCTTCTTCCAGCGAATTTTCTTTAATAAAAAAGTAAAAATGTATTTTTTAGAAGGGTGATGGAGTTTCGTAAAAAAAATAGAAGCAGTGTAACAAACGTATGTCTAATCTTGTTCTCAAATAGCTGGCAGGCTAGCAGGGGAGACCAGAGTAAGTTGTGGAAAGCAAAGAAAGCAATACTCAGGATATAACTGAGTTGCCTTATATAAATTGAAATGCTTTTGAGATTCCAAAAAGGAAGAGCTGTAGGGATCTGTTGTTCCCTTATCTTCTAGTACGTTGACTTATATCGCCAGTTCAAACACAAGTAATGTTTAGTATCACTACGAAATAATCTGATGCGCTTCCTTTCTCGGGACGGTAGGAATCTCTTTCTCTCTGCTGTTGCTTTCTGGAGTCCTTCCCTTCTGATGTCTGTCTCTGCCCAAGTTTCTGTTTTCATATGGTAATTTTTGATTCTGGATAGCTGGTTCTCTCTGTGTTCTCAAAAGAAACAGACTAGTGAGATCACTATAATGCCCCCTCCACAATTAGGAGACTGTATCTTGAGACCTTCTTGGATCCCACAATTTGTAGATATCGCAATAGCAATCATGGTTAGAGAAGTCTACCATCGAACCAGTAGTTAAATGCTAAGGATAGGTGAGCATGTCCAAATATCAGCTTTAAAAAGCCCTGGCCCACTTACAATTGATTACATGTTAGAGAGTTTTGGGTTATCTCGGAATAGTCAAAACCCAGATATTAAATACATGAATGTAAAGGGGCTATTTTAGTATCATACTGTTTGTTTGGCTTTTGAATAGTGAATGCATAATGTGGGAATAAGTACAATATATGAGTGACACACCAAAATCACCTTTCACTTTTTTGTTTAGTAGTTTGGAGACTTCAGTTCTTCTGGAAGAATAATTCAATGCACATTAATTTTGCTTTCTACATTTGAGGGAGGTGAGTGCTCCATTTTATAAATATAAGAGGTCTCAGCAGTCTTGCAGCCTATTCATATTGAAGATGAGGAAACAGGCTAAGAAAGGTGAAATGGCTTGCTTAATGGTTACACAGAGAATTAACTGTAGCTTCATGATTTTAACTGAGGTCTTATGACTAGAATTTCAGTGCACTTTGCACTATGCAATTCTGAACCTTTGAGTAAAACTAAAATGCAAAGACTGCTCTTGATAGCCTTCTAGGTGGAAGAGTTGAAGATAGTAGGAGATAAAGATAAACAAACCTGTCTTATCTGGATGGGACTCAGCTCATTAGGAAGAGGAATGAGGAGGAGAGAATGTGGGAGGAAAGAAATGGCAGAAAAACAAATAATCATGAGAAGGGACTGAACAGGGCAAATGCCAGACATTTTCAAGATCAGAAGAAATCTGAGTTGAGTTTGAAAATTGAAAGATTTCTTCAGGTAGAGGCAAAAGGGAAATAAGCAGAAATGTTATTATTATCACTTATAGTGGAGTCTGCAAAGGCAGAAGAAAAGCATGACCCTAATAAATAAAGATAGAAGCACCAAATCATTTCAGTAAGGTTCTGAATTTTAAACACTTTCTTTTCCTTCCAAAAATATTTAAATAGGAGGAGGAAGAGAAAAAAGGTAATGATTTATGAGGGATGTCTCATATGCAATTTATTATAAGAAGGAGGCCAGGCATGGTGGCTCATGCCTATAATCCCAGCACTTTGGAAGGCCGAGGTGGGCAAATCCCCTGAGGCCAGGAGTTCAAGACCAGCCTGACCAACATGGAGAAACCCCATCTCTGCTAAAAAAAAAAAAAACCAAAAACCAAAAAACAAACAGACAAAAAACCCCAAAAAATTAGCCACGCATGGTGGCAATGCCTGTAATCCTAGCTACTCAGGAGGCTGAGGCAGGAGAATCACTTGAACCCAAGAGGTGGAGGTTGTGGTGAGCCAAGATTGCACCATTGCACTCCAGTCTTGGCAACAAGAGCAAAACTCTGTCTCAAAAAATAAATAAATGAAGGAAGGAAGGAAGGAAGAGAGGGAGGGAAGTAAATTCAATAAATTACAAATTGATTTATCAAACAAAATTCAGCATGGAGGTTAATAAAATATATACAGACTTGAGTGGAGTTGTATCCTAGCACTTACTTTTAAAGCCATGTTTCAAAAAAGGGGCATCCATTGAAGTGATAGATAACATTTATCCGATAGCAAGAACAGACATTAATAATGGCAAATTTGTGTTCTTTAGATTATCACTTAATACTATGTTTTCAAGATTTGCCTCTGAGAAGCTGCTCATTTACTTTTGATGCGTAATGATCACTTAGGGTATGATGCCATCAGCTGTGCCCTTTGTTATGACCTCCAATGATGAATTTGGAAGGAATACAAGAAATAAGTTATGATTACATATTGTAGATATTATATTATAAGCATAGTGTTAGGAAATATTTTAAAAAGAAGACTAGGCACAGTGGCTCATGCTTGTAATCTTAGCAATTTGGGAGGCTGACGCAGGAGGATCACTTGAACCCAGGTGAGATCCACTTGGGCAACATAGTGAGATTCTGTCTCTAAAAAAAAAAAAAATATGTCTGGGTGTGGTGGTGTGTGCATGTGTTCCCAGCTACTTAAGAGGCTGAGCTGAGAGGGTCTCTTGAGCCCAGGAGGTTGAGGCTGCAGTGAGCCATTACTACACCATTGCACAACAGCCTGGGAAACAGAGTGAGACCCTGTCTCAAAAAGAAAAAAAAAAAAAAAAAAAAAGAAGATACAGACCTTAAAGACACAAATTTTTTAATAAATACATTTTTTAAGGAAAGACATACTTTGTCATTGATAATAATCATAATAATATTTTCACCATTTTTAAACTGCTGTTGATCTATTCTAAGGCAGGATTTATAAATTTTGATTATAATGATCTTTGGATTTAACTTTACCTTAAAACATCTTAATAACAAACACTTCAGCTTTGTTGGAGATGTGACGGCTCTTACACTTGAAGGCAAAGTGAACTTAAAAATCCTTCCATGGAATGGGCACAGTGGCTTATGCCTGTAATTCCAGTAGTTTGGGAGGCCAAAGTGGATGGATCACTTGAGGCCAAGAGTTCGAGACCAGCCTGGGTAACATGGGGAAACTCAGTCTCTACTAAAAACATAAAAATTAGCCGGCCCTGGTGATGGGCGCCTGTAATTCCAGCTGCTTGGGAGGCTGAGGCTGGAGAATCTCATGAAACAGGGAGGTGGAGGTTGCAGTGAGCTGAGATGGCACCAGTGTACTCTAGCCTGGGCAACCACAGTGAGACTCTGTCTTAAAAAAAAAAAAAATCCTTCCATGGCTTTTCTCATCTGCAGATTGTTTCTCAGTGTCAAGCAAGTACATCTCTCTTCCATCCTATCACACTTGTCTTCTCTGTTTTAGTTTTATTTGTCTGCTTCATGAGGTAGAGGCAGTGTACAATCATAATCCTTTTACAATTACAAAAAAAATTTCTCAAGCAGTTTTCTTTAATTTTTGAGAACAATTTTGCTTCTATGTTCTCTGATCAGATTTGCCTTTATATAAGGTTCCTTTTTTCACTCCTCTCCCAACTTAAGGCTGATTTTACTGTGCAGTGGTTTAAACAAAATTTTGTTTTGGGTGTCTGGTGTTTTAAGTTAAAAATTCTTCAAAATTGATTTCCAAAAGAATTCATAATGCTTATGATACTTTAGACCAATTCTTAAACAGAACAGAAAATTTTGCCTTTCAGGTTTACAATGACTTCATATTATTTGATGATATTGTTGAATAGGCTCATATTAATGGTATTTGCCTGGAGGTTGACTTGTAAGCTTTGACTATGTGTTTTAAGAAAGAAGAGAGGCCAGGTGCAGTGGCTCACACCTGTAATTCCAGCACTTTGGGAGGCTGAGGCTGGCGGATCACCTGAGGTCAGGAGTTCAAGACCAGCCTGGCCAACATGACAAAACCCCATCTCTACTAAAAATATAAAAATTAGCTGGAGGTGGTGGAGGACACCTGTAATCCCAGGTACTTAGGAGGCTGAGGCATGAGAATTGCTTGAATCCAGGAGGCGAAGGTTGCAATGAGCCAAGATTAGTGGAAAGTCTACATATGCCTCCTATTTTAATTTTGATGAAAAAATGACTCTATCACAGACTTCTAGCTCTTTTTAGGGAAATAGGTAGGAAACCTATAATGCATGAATTGTTTAAAGAAAGTATGGAGGCTGGAAGAAGTGGCTTGCACCTGTAATCCCTGCACTGTGGGAGGCTGAGGCAGGTGGATAACTCGAGACCAAGAGTTCGAGACCAGCCTGGCCAACATGGTGAACTCTCATCTCTACTAAAATACAAAAATTAGTTGGGTGTGATGGCAGGAATCTGTCATCCCAGTTATACTGGAGGCTAAGGCAGGAGAACCACATGAACCTGGGAGGTGGAGGTCGCAGTGAGCCGATATCGCACCACTGCACTTCAGCCTGAGTGATAGAGTGAAAAAAAGAAAAAGAAAAGAAAAGAATAAAGAAAGCATGGAATAAAATGTTAGATTTGAAAAGGAAAAGACAGGTTGACAGCAGGACTGGTTATATAATTTGTGGGGCTCAGAAATGAAAACAGAAGGCCCCTTGTTCAGAAATTAAGAATTTTAAGACGGCAACAGCAGAGCATTAAACCAAGCATGAGGCTCTTCTGAGCATGGGGCCCTGTGTGACTACATAGGTCACATACTCATAAACCTCACCCTTGAAGGTTGAGATGGCAGTAGAAACAAAAAGGAATGATCCATTCCCTGTGATGTTTTCATCTCTCCATGCCATCCTTACCTAGGTACTCATCAGATGTGACCATCTCACAATGGGAGCACCATTGTGCCAGTGAGCTGAGACACAAACACTCTGGCTCTAGTCTGTGGAGGAAGGGACATGAGAAAGAGGTTACATTCTACCAGTGATGAGAGAATGGGATAGAGCTGAAGGCTTCCTGAACTGATCTAGGAGACAGAGCATGAACTTGGGAACTCTGCAACTTTCCAACAGTATAGTAAAGTTATTTAACGTCTTTGAACCTCATTTTTCATTGCTGTAAAATGGTGATGTCTACCTCTAAGGGTTATTGTGTGGATTACAGATAATGTGGAAAACACCTAGCACAGTGGCTGGTATGCAGTGGAAGTTCAAGATATATTGTATATATTATCATTTTTGTAAGTGCAGAGATATACTGAGAATGAGTGAAAAAGACTTCAAGTCTTTTTCAAATAGGGTGGAAGATCTCAGAATGCTTGAAGAGCCTTGTAAGAACTGGCTGCCTTTCTTGAATCCTTCCTTAGTTCCTCAAATAGGGTGGAGGATCTCAGAATGCTTGAAGAGCCTTGTAAGAACTGGCTGCCTCTCTTGAGTCCTTCCTTAGTTCCTGAGTGCTTTGGGATAATTTAAAACTCACAATTGCATCTTCTTCCCAAACAGGGTAAGGAGCAATCTGTGGGAAGTCAGTGCACAGTAGAGTTCAGTCTTCAATGCTGAAAATTTGCCAACTTTCACCCACACTGCGGAGATGAGAAAGCAGCTGTGGGCAGACAGTAGAGTAAGCTGTGGGGTCTCTGGGACACGTTACACTTACAGATGCTCCATTGTTCCCATGAGATTTTGTACTTTGTCTATTTTATCCAGTTTTGTTTCCATAATATACAAAGGAGACAGCCAAAACCATTTTATGTAGTTTTCCTACTTTGTTTTGATTTATTTGTTGTTGTTTACAGTATTCTCTCCAATGACAACAATGGAATTTCCTTTCCTACTAATCTGGCCTGTTTCCATTTTGCCTGTTTATTTTAATTTACTTTTTTTGGACTGAAATCTCCACATGACTCTTCTTTGTTTATTTCCTTTTATTTCCTGTGTATGTATGTGTCAGCATCATTTATTAGTGTGTCCACTCAGAGGAACTTTGTTCATTAATTATGTAGGTTTTGTTTCCTGATTCCTAGTGGGAGGATATTAAGTGCTCCATGTTTCTAAGTACTTCACAACAGTTTGGGTTATCGGTTTCTTCATCATTGTTCTCTGCAAGCAGATGGGCTTACTCTCCATGGCTTACAGATGGGGCATGGGAAGCCCCAGGGCAGAGAAGTAACCCCTCTGCAGACGATGGTTTTCTTCAATCCTCTGACCTGTCACCCCTGCCACTCGTATCAATTTCAATTTCCACTTTCTTTTATTTGGGTAGTGGGTTATGTGAGCATAATGCCTGTGTTTTGCAGACATAATTCCTTGAAGACATTTCCATGAAAACCAGCCTGTTGTTAACTAATGAGCAATTCCATCTGGCATTATAAGCTGCTTGGGGGTGTGTGATGAATGTTATATTTGTCCCTTTTTCATGAAGAACTTATAGCCTACTAAGTCAATAAACAAGTTAATGGCCGGGCGCAGTGGCTCACAGCTGTAATCCCAGCACTTTGGGAGGCCGAGGTAGGTGGATCACAAGGTCAAGAGACTGAGACCAACCTTGCCAACATAGTGAAACCCTGTCTCTACTAAAAATACAAAAATTGGCTGGGCATGGTGGCGCTTGCCTGTAGTTCCAGCTACTCAGGAGGCTGAGGCAGGAGAGTCAGTTGAACCTGGGAGGTGTAGATGGCAGTAAGCCAAGATCGCACCACTGCACTCCAGCCTGACCACTGAGTAAGACTCTGACTCAAAAAAAAAAAAAAAGTTAAAAGGAAGAGGTAACTTGACGTTTACATCTGTTATTTGAATATGTAAGATCTGCTGCCTTGTTTTCGGTGGATTGTCATGATTTACTAAATGATTAAATTAATGAATTCATAAAACATTTATTTATTACTTACTCTATATGATACTATCTGTAGTCTCAAGATATAAGACTAGAAGAGGGAAATAGAATTGAAAGCAAATAAATATAATAAAGTGTTACAGTTGACATGATAGAAGTTTGTCTGGAGTACATGGAGTAACAAAGGAGGGCGGCCTGTATTCTCTTGGGGGTGGGAATTGGAGGGAAGGTGTCACAAAGGCTGTGGGCACCAGATGTATCTGGGGTCCATAGATCCTTGCATATGGCTGAGACGGTGGCTGAGGAGGCAGCCTTGTGTGCACATGGTGGGAGAAGGGAGGTGGATGAAGCCAGATACGATGATCCTTGGATGCTGTGTGAAGGAATTTGGATTTTATTCTTTAGGAAAAGGTTTAGGTAGATGGAACATCATTAATAGTTTTGCTTTTTAGAAAAACTACACCAAGAATAGATTCCAGAAGACTTGAATGGAGGCAAGGAGACTCTTACGATAGGTAATATGGGGCTGATCTAGGCAAGTTATGATAAGATTCTGAACAAGCCAGTGGCAGTTGGAAAGATGTCAAAGAAGTAGACCTTGTAAAATTGGTGTACATTTTTTTTTTTTTTTTTTTTTTTTTTTTTTTTTTTTTTTTTTTTTTTTTTTTTTTTTTTTTTTTTTTTTTTTTTTTGAGACGGAGTTTCGCTCTTGTTACCCAGGCTGGAGTGCAGTGGCGCGATCTCGGCTCACCGCAACCTCCGCCTCCTGGGTTCAGGCAATTCTCCTGCCTCAGCCTCCTGAGTAGCTGGGATTACAGGCACGCACCACCATGCCCAGCTAATTTTTTGTATTTTTAGTAGAGACGGGGTTTCACCATGTTGACCAGGATGGTCTCGATCTCTTGACCTCGTGATCCACCCGCCTCGGCCTCCCAAAGTGCTGGGATTACAGGCTTGAGCCACCGCGCCCGGCCTCCGGTGTACATTTTTAAATAAAGTCTTAGAGTTAACTGTTAGTGAAACCAAGGCCCAAGAAAGCAGCACAGCCAGTCAATGTCAAAGGGATCTTCCTCTGTGCTTTCATTGCAGTTTGGAAACACAATTATTGTGGCACTTCACACACTATGTTGTAATACATCATATTGGTAATAATTGTTTACAATCTTTCTGTCCTGAAGCTCTAAGCTTCTTAAGGTTAAGAGCCAAACTACTGAATTATTTGTGTATGCCTCACACGGAGCCTCATATACACAAGTGCATAATAGGTGTTTGAAGAATAAAACTCTTGACATCATAGCCAGTGCTTCTTCTACATGGAGCACTTGACATGGAAATATGAAAACATCACTCAGGTCTGCCTTATATTCACCCATTTTCATCTCTCCCTCGAGAAGGCCAAAGGCACGTGACGAGCAGGCATAACAGGCAGATGATGGCTTGCACTTTGCTTTAAAATTTACATCAGTTTGCCATTATAAGAATGTATTCTTACCTTCCAAAGCCTGCATTAAAATACCAATAATGAATATTCAGAATATAAAAGTGGCCATAAAAGTTGATGCCTATTACAATACCATCTTTAATAGACTCACTAGTCATAAGTCAAGCATGATAATTTGCTTCCATGTTTCTTTTAATATTACTCATTGTTTTAACCTGTATCATACTTTATTTTTCCACACAGATCCGTAATGCCTCCTGCCTGCCTCTTTCAAGATGGAGGAGAAACCTGTTGGAGAGCCTACTCAAGTGGTGTCTAAATTCAAACTTTCCACCAAGGTAGAAAGTACAGGACACTGGCTGGTGGAAGACCATGCTCGAATATGGGAAGTTTTAAAGACAGAGGAGGTAAGATAACTCTAAATGACACAGTTGGTGAAATGTTGGATTTGTTAATACCTGTTCTTTGTGTAGCCAGCGCCACAGGCCAGCTTGGCAAATCTTTTTTTTCCCATTTATTTATTTTATTGCATTTTAGGTTTTGGGGTACATGTGAAGAACATGCAAAATTGTTGCATAGGTACACACGTGGCAGTGTGATTTGCTGCCTTCCTCCCCATCACCTACATCTGCCATTTCTCCCCTTGCTATCTCTCCCCAGCTCCCCACCCCCCACCCTCCCCCCCCCATTTCCCCCCAACACACCCCAGTGTGTACTGCTCCCCTCCCTGTGTCCATGTGTTCTCATTGTTCAACACCCGCCTATGAGTGAGAACATGCGGTGTTTGATCTTCTGCTTTTCTGTCAGTTTGCTGAGAATGATGGTTTCCAGGTTCATCCATTCAGGGGCTGTGGGCACAGCCATAACTGGAGAACAAGTAAATCAGGAGTATGTCTTTTGCATGTTAATGACTATACAGTGATCCAGGCCAAGGAGGCTGCACTGACAGCCAGATCTAAAGCTCATACGCATATAATCTGCACCTTAGCCTCAGGTTATCAGCCGTGGCCTAGCTGTGAGTATCCGAGTATCCCGCTAGCTACCTTCTTTCTCTAAAGCCTATTGTTGTTGAAGTTTCATTTGACTTATATGAAATGCTAGTATTTGTGTGGATATTTGTGGTGTGTGTGTGTGTGTGTGTGTGTGTGTGTGTGTGAGAGAGAGAGAGAGAGAGAGAGAGACAGAGAGGGTATAAGGAGAGATAGAGAGATACTTTTATTCTTTCAAGGGAAATTATAAGTTAAAGCTTTTCACACTGCCACGTGTGTACCTATGCAACAATCTTGCATGTTCTTCATGTGTACCCCAAAACCTAAAATGCAATAAAATAAATAAATGGGAAAAATAAATAAATAAATCACACACACACAAAAAAGCTTTTATTTAATATGTGTTTAAGGTAAAATCAGACATTATGGCAAGATATCGGAAACCACTTCCATATAGGCATGAAGAGGTATAAAAGGAAGATTGGAAAAGAGAATGGAATTGTTAACCAGATCATGGAAAAGCCTAACTTCCTTGAGCTTGGGTTGTACCCATCTTACCAGCTCAGCAAATAAAATGAAAACTAGAGGTGCGTATGTTTTTGTTTTTTTAGAGACAGGGTCTTGCTCTTCTGTCCAGGCTGGAGTATAGTGGCACAGTCACAGGTCACTACTGTCTGGAACTCCTGGGCTCAAGTGATCCTCCTATCTCAGGCTCCCAAATAACTAGGACAACAGGGCACACACCTCTATACCTGGATAATGTTTAAAGTTTTTGTAGAGATGAGAGTCTTGCTATGTTGCCAAGGCTGGTCTTGAACTCCTAGCCTCAAGCAGTCTCCTGCCTCCGCCTTTCAAAGCACTGGGATTACAGTGTGAGTGACTGCCCAGCCTCAAAAGCTAGAGGTTTTATTACATGGGAAAGAGCATCTCAGAGAGAAGTACCAAAGCAAGAACTTCAAAACAACTAAGGTAGTATAGAAATGTAATAGGGAAAACAGAGAATACTTTGTTAATAGTATTTTGGCTACCAGAAGGTCCAGCAGCTATTTTCTGAGTCTTACCTGCATGATATTCATTATCTTGGGTAGTTTTCTAGGGTCTGGTCCTTAGCTTACACACTTACAAATTTTATTTTCTCATGTATCCAACAGAACTTTCTGGGGCAAACTTACATGAATTAAGTGTATGCAACTAATATATAAAAAGAAAATGGCAATTCCCGAATTGATAAAGACAAATAGAAGAGTTTTATCTTCTGGAATAGTCAGGTTAAAATGTTTAGCACACTTTCTCCTTGTAGGCAAACCTAATGGGAAATCAAATAATGGTGAGAAAGTTGATTCCTAAGGATGGAATCATAACAAGTGGCATTATACAAATTCCTTATTTGACAGTGTGAGGCTACATATATTGGTATGGCTTTTTGGTTCCAAGCAACAGAAATTGACTGTCTAAATTAAGGAGAATGAGAAATTGCTGGAGGATGTTGAAAAGCTTACAGAATTGATGAGAAGTCTGGAGATCTAGGCTTGGAAATAAGACAGGAACCAAGTCGGTAGAAATTGTTCAGAGTGCTACCCCAGGCACAAATTCCAAACTGGTCCCCTCCCCTCCAAATTCTCATCTTCTGCTCAGGATGCAAAGCCGTGGGAGAGAGGAGCTCATTGCCAAGTTTAGTTGCATGCCGTTCTTTTGGTTATTTTGTGACAAGAAAAAGGAATCTTCTGTGGGAAATTATTATGCCAACTCCTCACAACACTTGTGTTTCAAGTTTAAATTCCTAATAGTCACACATTATGACAATTCCAATAGAAGAAAGTAACTTAACAACTAGTCTTGAGCATGTAAAATCCAGCAGCAGCAAATATACACCTTCTCTATAGGGATGTACTTGCACAACAGACTTTTTTTTTTTTTTTAGTTGGAGTCTCGCTCTGTTGCCCAGGCTGGAGCACAGTGGCATGACCTCGGCTCACTGCACCCTCCATCTCCTGGGTTCAAGTGATTCTCCTGCTTCAGTCTCCTGAGTAGCTGGGACTATGGGTGTGTGCCACCATGTCTGGCTAATTTTTGTACTTTTAGTAGAAATGGGGTTTCATCATGTTGGCCAAGATGGCCTCTGTCTCTTGACCTTATGATCCGCCCACCTCAGCCTCCCAAAGTGCTGGGATTACAGGTGTGAGCCACCGAGCCCAGCTTATTATTATTATTATTTTTTAAAGAAGTAAACTCCACAGTGCTGGATGAAGTCTTTGTGTATTTCACCTAACAGGTCCAAGATAAGGTGAGATGAGTGTTGTGCTGAGGGCACAAAATTTAAGGAAGCACTCATTCTTAGGTTTATGCCCTGTACTTGCACAAAATTGAGAGTGAGTGCATCCTTAAATTTTGCACCCTAGGCTTGATGCTTGCCTCACTCCGGTCCTGGCCTTGTCATAAATCTGAATTTGGTGTTTTTCATTTTTATGCATATTTGAGTATTTATACTACATGCATGTGGATCTATATATTCAATATGCAGTATTGATTTACATCTTATAAATTTCCTGTACTATACATCTACTTCTACAGCTTGTTATTTTTTGTTTGTTTGTTTCTTTTTCTTTCTTTCTTTCTTTTTTTTGAGATGGTGTCTCACTTTCTCGCCCAGGCTAGAGTGCAGTTGCTTGATCTCAGCTCACTGCAACCTCTGCCTCCTGGATTCAAGTGATTCTTCTGCCTCAGCCTCATGAGTAGCTGGGACTACAGGTGCACGCCACCATGCTCAGCTAATTTTTGTATTTTAGTAGAGATGGGGTTTCACTATATTGGCCAGGCTGGTCTTGAACTCCTGACCTCATGATCCATCTGCCTCAGCCTCCCAAAGTGCTGGGATTGCAGGCGTGAGCCACCTTGCCCCGGTTTTGTTTCTATTTTTATGATGACACATGTAGTTTCAGTTTATTCATCTTTAACTGCTGTTTACATTCTTTTGATTAATAGAGTCAAATTTATTTATCCATTCTCCTGTTGATGAACTTTTAGTTTTCTTTCAATACAATAGAGTTTTTTCTAGCATACATACCTGGAAGTGGCATGCTGAGTTGTAAAGTATGAATACCTGTAGTTTTACTAGATATTACTAGCTCAGCTCTGAAATGAGGCCATGAGTTTGTATCTCTATTAGCAGCATATGAAATTTCACCCATTCTATATCCTCACCTGTTATTGATATTGACAGACCTTTAGATATTGGCCAATCTGACTGTTTTGAAATGGGACCTTGTCGTAACACAAATTTCCAAGAATTCAGTTTCCAAGAATTCTCGTGATATTGAGCATGGATATTGGCCATTTCATCTTCTCTGAATTATCTGTTCATATCCTTTGACTATTTCTTTTCATTGGGCCATTTGCCTTTCCTTGCTGATTTTTGGAAACTAATGTATGGTTTACTATACAATCCTTTTATTGATTTTATGCACTGAAACAATGTTTTCCCACTCCTAAATTTTTGTTTAGATTTTAATTTGGTAGAATTTTGTCAGTCTTCTTTTCTCCTTATGGTTTGTGTTTTTTCAGCTTTAGGAAATTCTTTCTAACTTCATGACAATAAAGATACTCTCCTATATTTTTTCCTAAAAGTTCTAAATGCTTGCTTTTATTTACTTGGTATTTATTTCACAATCTGAAGCAGGGATATGATTTTTTTTCCATCCGTATAATCAATTATCTAGTATTATTTTTGAATGTCGATGATTTCTTCTTCCACTTATAATGCTATCTTTCATGTATCATGTATCTATAGATATCTCTCTGTGGATATGACACTCCTTTAACTATTCTAGCTCCAAGAAAGGCTCCAAGTATCCAATAGGGAATATTTCTCTACTGAGCTGTTGATCTTCGAGATTATCTCGGCTGTTTTTAGAAACTAGATTTTCCACATGGATTTAGGATGAGCTTATTCAATTCTGCAAATATGAAGCAAAATTAAGCAGAAGCTTGTTGGGAATTTGATTGGGATTTCAGTAAATTTGTTGATTTATTTGGGAAGTATCAATGTTTTTATATTCAGTGACTATCTTGTCTTCTTTTTGACTTTAAAGGTTATGCTTTAATATTTCACCCTTAATGTTTCACCAATATTTTATTCCACATTCTTTTGCTGTAGGATTTTGATAACTAAGGTTAAGGAAGTTCCTTCCATTCCTTTTTTTTTTTTTTTTTGTTTTGTTTTTTTGTTTTTCTCATGTTTTTTTTTTTTTTTTTTCTAAGTGCTGATTTTTTTAAACATTATAATATTTGATACTTACAAAACAATACACATGCAAGTTATGAGGTATAATATTAAAACAAATACTTGTGAGTCAACAACCAACTTAAGAAACAGTTTGTTGAGTCTATATATGAACTGTTTCACATCCTATCTCTTTGATTTCTTTTCCTGCAAAGGTACCCATCTTCCTTAAATTTGTGTTTAATCATCCTTTTGCTTTTTGAAAAGGCTTTACTGCATATTTGTATCCCTAAACAATACTGCTTAGTTGCACATATGTGCACATACATATATACACATACATATGTATGTATATATAAAAACATGCATATTTATATATATGGTGTCTTTGGTGACTCACTTCTTTTACTCAGCATTATGTTTATAAGATTTTTAAGATTCAGCCACAAAAATACATATAGTAGTACTTTATTAATTTTTAGTATTGTACAATATGCCATTGTGTAGTTATAGCATGATTATTCATGGTTATGTGGATGAACATTTAAGTTATTATTAGTTTTTTGCTATTATGAACAATGCTGATATGAACATACTATACATGTCTTTTTTTGTGTTTTCTTATATGTTCTATACTTTAAGTTCTGGGATACATGTGCAGAACATGAAGGTTTGTTACATAGGTATACATGTGCCATGGTTGTTTGCTGCACCCATCAACCCATCATCTACATTAGGTATTTCTCCTAATGCTTTCTCTCTCCTTGCCCCCCAAGGAGATATACCTAGTAATGGGATTGCTGGGTCAAATGGTATTTCTGGTTCTAGATCCTTGAGGAATTGCCACACTGTCTTTCATAATGGTTGAACCTAATTTACACTCCCACCAACAGTGTAAAAGTGTTCCTATTTCTCCACATTCTCTCCAGCAACTGTTGCTTCCCGACTTTTTAATGATGGCCATTCTACCAGATATGAGATGGTATCTCATGGTTTTGATTTGTATTTCTCTAATGACCAGTGATGAACTTTTTTTCATGTTTGTTGGCTGCATAAATGTCTTCATTTGAGAAGTGTCTGCTCATATCCTTTGCCCACTTTTTGATGGGATTGTTTGTTTTTTCCTTGTAAATTTGTTTAAGTTCCTTGTAGATTATGGATATTAGACCTTTGTCAGATGGATAGATTGCAAAAATTTTCTCCCATTCTGTAGGTTGCCTGTTGATGATAGTTTCTTTTGCAGAAGCTACACGTTTATTGACTTGCATATGTTGAACCAGCCATGAATCCCAGGGATGAAGCCAACTTGATCGTGGTGGATAAGCTTTTTGATGTGCTGCTGCGTTTTGTTTGCCAGTATTTTATTGAGGATTTTTGCATCAATGTTCATCAGGGATATTGGCCTGAAATTTTCTTTTTTTGTTTTGTCTCTGCCAGGTTTTGGTATCAGGATGATGCTGGCCTTATAAGATAAGTTAGGGAGGAGTCCTTCTGTTTTTATTGCTTGGAATAGTTGCAGAAGGAATGTTACCAGCTCTTCTTTGTACCTCTGGTAGAATTCGGCTGTGAATCCATCTGGAACTGGACTTTTTTTTGGTTGATGTTCCTGCCTGAATTTCAGAACTTGTTATTTGTCTATTCAGAGATTTGACTTCTTCCAGCTTTAGTCTTGGGAGGGTGTATGTGTCCAGGAATTTCTTCTAGATTTTCTACTTATTTGTGTAGAGGTGTCTATAGTATTCTCTGATGGTAGTTTGTATTTCTGTGGGATCAATGGTGATATTCCCTTTATCATTTTTTATTGTGTCTATTTGATTCTTCTTTCTTTTTTTTCTTTAATAGTCTGGCTAGTGGTCTATTTTGTTAATCTTTTCAAAAAACCACCTACTGGAATCATTGATTTGTCGCAGGGTTTTTTTGTGTCTCTGTCTCCTTCAGTTCTGCTCTAATCTTAGTTATTTCTTGTCTTCTAGCTTTTGAATTTGTTTGCTCTTGCTTCTCTAGTTCTTTTAATTGTGATATTAGGATGTCAATTTTAGATTTTTCCAGCTTTCTTCTGTGGGCATTTAGTGCTATAAATTTCCGTCTAAATGCTGCTTTAGCTGTGTCCCAGAGATTCTTGTATGTTGTGTCTTCGTTCTCACTGGCTTCAAATAACTTGTTTATTTCTGCCTTAATTTCGTTATTTACCCAGTAGTCATTCAGGAGCAGGTTGTTAAGTTTTCTGTAGTTGTGCAGTTTTGAGTGGGTTTCTTTTTTCCTTTTCTTTTCTTTCTTTTTTTTTTTTTGCAATTCCCCTAACCTTTTTTTCAAGGTTCTTAGCTCCCTTGTATTGGCTGAGAACATGTTCCTTTACTTGGAGGAGTTTGTTATTACCCACCTTCTGAAACCTACTTCTGTCAATTTGTCAAACTCATTCTTTGTCCAGTTTTGTTCCCTTGCTGGAAAGCAGTTGTGATCCTTTGGAGGAAAACAGGTGTTCTGGTTTTTGGAATTTTCAGACTTTTTGTGCTGGTTTTTCATCTTTGTGAATTTATCTACCTTTGATCTTTGATGTTGGTGACCTTCGGATGGCTGTTTTTGTGTGGACATCCTTTTTGTTGATGTTGATGCTATTGCTTTCTGTTTGTTAGTTTTCCAACAGTCAGTCCCCTCTTCTGCAGATCTGCTGGAGTTTCCTAGAGGTCCATTCCAGACCCTGTTTGCGTGGGTATCACCAGCAGAGCCTGCAGAACAGCAAAGATTGCTCCCTGTTCCTTCCTCTGGAAGCTTCGTCCCAGAGGGGCACCCACCAGATGCCAGCCAGAGCTCTCCTGTATGAGGTGTCTGTCATTCCCTGCTGGGAGGTGTCTCCCAGTCAGGTGGCACAGGGGTCAGGGACCCACTTGAGGAGGCAGTCTGTCCCTTAGCAGTGCTCGAGCACTGTGCTTGGAAAACCGTTGCTCTCTTCAGAGCCAGCAGTCAGGAATGTTTAAGTCTGCTGAAGCTACACCCACAGCCACCCCTTCCCCCAGGTGCTCTGTCCCAGGGAGATGGAGTTTTTATCTATAAGCCCCTGAGTGGGGCTGCTGCCTTTTCAGAGATGCCCTGCCCAGAGAGGAGGAATCTAGAGAGGCAGTCTGGCTATAGCAGCTTTGCTGGGTGGGATCACCCAGTTCAAACTTCCTGATGGTTTTGTTTACACTGCGAGGGGAAAACCACCCACTCAAGCCTCAGTGATGACAGACACCCCTTCTTCCACCAAGCTCAAGCACCCCAGGTCGACTTCAGACTGCTGTGCTGGCAACGAGAAGTTCAAGCCAGTGGATCTTAGCTTGAAGGGCTCTGTGGGGGTGGGATCCACTGAACGAGACCACTTTGCTCCCTGGCTTCAGCCCTCTTTCCAGGGGAGTGAATAGCTCTCTCTCACCAGGGTTCCAGGAGCCACTGGGTATGAAAAAAAACTCCTATAGCTAGCTCAGTGTCTGCCCAAACAACTGCCTAGTTTTGTGCTTGAAACCCAGGCCCTGGTGGTATAGGCACCTGAGGGAATCTCCTGGTCTGTGGGTTGCAAAGACTGTGAGAGAACCATAATATCTGAACTGGATAGCACCATCCCTTATGGCACAGTCCCTCATAGCTTCCCTTGGCTAGGGGAGGGAGTTCCCTGACCCCTTGCACTTCCTGGGTGAGGTGATACCCCACCTCGCTTTGGTTCACCCTCCATGGGATGCACCCACTTCTAACCAATCCCAGTGAGATGAACTGGGTACCTTAGTTGGAAATGCAGAAATCTTCTGAGTTGGTCTTGTTGGGAGCTACAGAGCAGAGCTGCTTCTATTCGGCCGTCTTGCCTGATCCCCACATACTCTACATATCTAATTTTGCCCATATAGAAGAGTTTTTTCATGTTAATACCTATTAGGTGAATTTTGAGTTGATATGTGCAAGTTCTCTTTTTCAAGTTATTGCCAAGTTGTTTTCCAAAGTGGTGGTACAAATTATGCTCTTATCTGTAGTTTCCTCTATTCCATTCCTTGTCAACTCTTGAAATTGTCAGATTTCTTAATTTTTTAAATCTAGATGATATAAGGTAGAATCTTATTCTTTGCTCATCAATTCTTTATGCATCTCAGCTCAGAGATCCCTTTACTTTTTCCTTTATACTTACTATTCTGACAGTCTAACAGTAACATCTCTTTCTCCCTTTCTGTCTCTGTCTCTCTCTCTCTCTCCCTTGCTCTCTGGTCTTAAGATGTCTTTATTTTGTGTGCCTCTTAACAATAATAGTTTAGATGAGTATAGAATTATGGTTTATTTTCTCTGAGTAAATTGGAAATTTTCCATTGTCCCCTGCTTACCATTGTACTGGAAGGGGAACTAGCATAAAGTTTAATTTCTATTCTTTTGAATGTAACATTTTTTTCTCTCTACTTAGATCACCTCTATATTTTTTGCTGTCCTGAAATTTCATTCTTCTGTTTTTAGGTGTGGTTTTTCTTTTATTTAATATTTTGGGGTACAAGGGCTTCTCAAATAGTTGAATTGGTGTCTTTCATCAGTCTGGAAATATCTCCAAGTTTTTTCTTTTCAAATTTTACCTCATTCTCTTTTTCTAACTACAACAAGATTTATGCTTTTGTCACTCTGCTTATGCCCCTTAATTTTTCTTTTAGAGTTACTCTCTTTTTCCTCTCTGTGTTGCATTCTGATTAATTTTAGGTCTACCTTCCAATTCCATAATTCTCTCTTCAGCTTTAATCTGTCCTTTAACTCAACCATTGATTTTCCTATTTATATTTTTATTTTTTTAAGACATATTTTTCAAGAACTGTGATGGGTCTGAGATTTTGCCATGTTTGTAACATAGCTTGCCACAGTTTTGTGGATATTGAAAGAAGACATGAGACTCTTGGCTAAGAGCAAAAGACTTTAATTACTCACAGCAAAAGCAGTAGCCAGAGTGTCAACATGTTTGTTTTGGTTTTCTATGTTTCAATTCCTAGAAATGGGACTAGATAGATACTTGCACAGGAAAGGAACACTGACCTTTGGAAACTTGCCATTTTATAGTAGGCAATAAACAAGCTGGCATTTTATTTAAGGGGCAAGTATTAGCTCATCTCTCAAGTTTTATTGCTGCAAGCCGCATCCTGAAAAATGGGCTGGTAAAGATCAGCCAGGGCATTAAATTTTTGGCACATATAGTAAGACATGTAGGAACAAGAGAGACCCATGGAGTAGTGTTTCATAGCAATATTAAGTACAGTGATTTTATATTCTGAGTATGGTAATTCTAAAAACTGTGGGTCTCAGTGTACTATATGTTGTTTCTTTTGGCTCTTGCACATGGTGTTTTGTTTCTATGTGAGTTTTGTGATTTTTGACTGTGGGTTCATTTTTTATTTCTTGGAAAGAAGGAAATTTTCTTTAGAGAGAATTTGCATTTGCTTCTGGGAGCACTACCAGTGGGAAGCCACTTTAAAGTAAATTTTTAGCTTGATGTTTTTCAGACCACTTAATGTGACTAAAGGCTAGAAATCTACAGATGGGAAGGCTTGTAGTAGTAAATTCTAAGGAGAAAATGACTCCCTCTCTCTACCCCTCCTCAGCATCATATAGAAAATAGTCAACTTTCCTTGTATTGTCATGGAAGACATAGTATTTCTAGTTTATCTTGATGCTGAGGGAATCACATTTTGGGGTCTCAGTTTTATGCAGTGGGGATTTCCTGTTAGATTCTCTCCCATAAGCCAGCCCTGGGCTTTGTATATTGTTCCCTACGTGCTTTAAGGTAGCAAGTTCCATGTTGGTTAGAGTAACACTAATGCTGTGACAAATACAGTATAAAATTTAAGTAGCTTAACATAATAAAAGTTCATTTCTCAGTCATACAATGTCCAATTTAGTTGTTTCTGATGGGAGTGCCAGTTTTCTTCATATGATAATTCAGGGACCCAGGCTACTTCCTTGAAGGTCCACCATCCTCTGGGACCTGGTGATCTTTTGTATTCACCTAGAAATTCACAAAAAAAGAGGTTGAAGAAGACACAGCCAATTCTTAACTCTCTTTGACCAGACGTGAATTATGTCAGTTTACCTTCTGTGACTGAGAATTAGTCCCATTGTTCCATACAGATGTGAGGGATGTGTGATGGGGAAATGTAATCTCTGGCTAAGCTGCTACTTACCAGTGATGACTCAATACTATGGAAAGTAAAATTCAAATTGAATTTTAGTGGGCAATTAAGTAAGTGTCACAGAAAACAAAGTTTTAATTTACCTGGTTTGGCCAATGATGTCTGAATGGAAGCTGACTTCAGTGCTTATCTTTGTGGGGTGTACTTTCATTTAGGTTTTGGCTTTCAAGAGTTTTAAGTTTTTTGCCAATCTGTCATGTATTATAAAAGCTATTTTAATTTGATTTTATCAAGTTTTTAAAATTTACTTTTTATTTTTATTTTTTTATTTTTTAGTTATTTGTAACGAGAGAGTCAACTAGGGTAGTTAGTCCATTGTACTCCTGGAACTGAGTCCTATTCTTTCCTGTGAGTTATTTAAAAATGTATATAATCCCAGCACTTTGGGAGGTCGAGTGGGGGGATCACAAGGTCAAGAGATCGAGACTATCCTGGCTGACATGGTGAAACCCTGTCTCTACTAAAACACAAAAAATTAGCCAGGCATGGTGGTGCACACCTGTAGTCGCAGCTACTCTGGAGGCTGAGGCAGGGGAATTGCTTGAACCCAGGAGGTAGAGATTGCAGTGAGCTGAGCTTGTGCCACTGCACTCCAGCCTGGTGATAGAGCAAGACTCTGTCTTGGGAAAAAAAATGTGATCTTAAAACTTAAAAGTTTATTTTTTATACTTTTGAAAATTACTTCACTTGGTCAGAAAGTGGTATCTAGATAATGTTGAATTTCTGTTTTTTGGCCATATTTAGTTAAGTGCCTGCTTGCATGCAGATATTCTTAGCTGACATTTTGTAATCATTTAAAGGTTTTTTGTAGTCACAAATATTTGTCAAGTATATTTAAAATGAAAATATTATTTTCATGTTCCATGTAGTGATTAACTGTAACTGTAATTAAACTATTTAAATGTTTACAAACATTTAAAATTTAAAATTTTCTGCTATATATAGGTATTGTTTAAAGTTTAAAAAACATTATTTTCTACTACATATAGGTATTTTTTACAGTTTAAATTATAGTTTTGAAGTATTTTATCTTTAGCCCACATTGCTGTCTCACTTCTCTGTCCATGCTATTGTAGCCAGTGCTCAAGTAGTGAAAATTTGGGGTTGTTCTTTTTTTCAAATAGCAGTTCTTCTCTTCAGCTAGACTGTCTGTCCTTGAGACCAGGCCCCTTAGTTGTCTTGTTTTTTAAAAATTTATATTCCCATACTGATAGGTCACTCCCTTAGTCATAATTCTACTTCACTTATAACTCCCAAAGCGCTGGTACTACTAGACACGGGTTGAAATAAATACCTGATGATTGACTGATGAATTATTTTCATTATTTAATGGTAATACACTGTTTCTCTAAATTGTGATATAAATCAGAATATTGTCATCTTTGGGTACAAAGGTGATTCATTTAACTCATCATTGGATAACACTTAGTTGTGTGTGTGTGATTTTTTTTTCATATTGCTAATTGAATTTGCATTGAGTCATCCACTGTACACTGGACTTATCTGTGTTCATTGTCTTACAAGAATGCCACTAAGATACACAGTGTTCTCTGTGGCTATGGAACAGAGATGTTCTCTGTGTGAAATTAAACTGGTGAATGCCTATATGAAGACTGGACATATGACCTCTTCTCTATCCAGCTCAGGAATGGGGCCTCACATTGTAACATCACATTCCTGGAGGAGGAAATAGTAATGTGTTCATCATGCATGCTTTGGAGATTAAATCATAGGAAGAGAGAAGTTTTTAAAAAATTTAGGCAAGCAGTGGGAGTGCATTGTATTAAACTGTAAAGAGCCAGCTATTTGCTGAATTGTGGATTGATGACAGAGCTAGGGTCTTTCTTTGTGATTCTGAATGAATTTCTATTTCTCTATGCCACAAATTTTCATGTGAGGCAAAGGGACAGAAATTTACTTTCTAGGAAGTTATTAATATATAAAAATACTTGGATGTATGAATCCCTGAGATGAGTAAAATAGACATATCAGTAGTGAGAAATGAAATATTAAGACTGAATAATATTCTGGTGGGTTTACAAGAAAAAGAAAATATTTATTGAGCATCTGTTCTGTGTCAGGAACTGTGCTTTGTGCTTTCATATTTATCAATATGTTTGTCACAGCCATAGGTACATTTTCATTTTACTCATAAGGATTATGAAGATTAGAGGTTAAGGCACATGCTAAAATATACATAGCTGTTTAGTGGCAAAGTGGGATTGAAATTCATTTGTCTCTCATTTGCCTTTGTTCTATACTGTTATCTCCTCATGAAGCTGACTATCAAAATTCTTACATCACTCTAAATCTACATTTAGTTTTCTTGCCCAGACCATAACCATTCCTGGCCAGAGTATCAACTTCAGCTCAGTAACTGGTACGAGTCTTTCTCTTATAGAGCTTGGCTGTGTAATGCCTGTGTGAACAAACACCAGTGTGCCCATTGAGTCACAATCTTCTTCCATTCCTCAAAGTACTGGCTCAGTTGGTGTGGCTGGGCTTCTATCTCAGTTCTTCCATACATCATCTGTCTTAGCCAGTCGGACTGCTATAATGAAGTAGCACAGACTGGGTGGCTTCTAAACAATAGAAATTTATTTATAAGGATGCTGGGAGTCTGAGATCAGGGTGCCAGCACAGTTGAGTTCTGGTGAGGTTCCTTCTCTGAGTTACAGACAGCCATCTTGGTGTAGATGTATGTATGAGACAATATGTCCTCATGTGGCAGAAAAAGTTGGAGAGCTCTTTGGGGTCCCTTTTATAAGAGCATGAATCTCATTTGTGAAGACTCCACCCTCATGACCTTATTGACTCTCCAAACCTCTGCCTAATATCATCACACTGAGGGGTTTGGTTTTCAACCTAAAAAACTGTGGGGAACACAAACATTCAGTCCATAGTAGGACCCAGTTTCTCAGAGAAACTGTACCTATTTAAATGGTACCATTAACTCCATCCTATTTAAATAGAACTTAGAACTCTGTTAGGCTCCTTGTAGCTCTGTCTTCTATATAATTGAGCTCTGTTCCACTTACCCCAAGCTATTAATTGGGGTCTAATTATAAACAGTCTGTTTGGAACCTGGCTATTTTTACCCAATCCCTGAACTCCTGTTGCTTCCTTGGATATTAAAGCTTGCCAGAATCACATCAGGGTTTTCCTATGTCCTCGTTTTGTGTTCCTTCTGAGTTTGCTTAGGCATATGCAGCCATAAGAGATACAAGAGACGCTCAGGAAAAAGCCAGGTTTATTATATTTGCAGGTCCTAGAGACAGGAGGTGTTCTGCATGGGAAGACATGATGGTGGCCATGTGGCAGAAGACAGGAGTGAGTAAGTTTAGACCACTTCTGTATTGGAGTTTTTGAGGAAAAGACGCACCAGGGCAGGAGGAATGTTTGGGATTGGTTAGTTTGAACACTTTTGGTGGGTTTTGGGCTATAGGAGTAGTTTCTAGTTGCCTGGTACCTGGCTCTGGGATGATTAAGGCAGAGAAATACTGTCTCCTGAAGTATCCAGGCCAAACAGAAGACATAAGGCTCTGGACTGGTTACTTTGCATGCTCTCATAGGCATGCTCTCTGACTTTTATTATCTTTAAGAATTAGCTAGCCCAGGGAGGACAGTCTCTCCCAGTTGTAAGGTTTTTAAAGACATCAAAACATCATAATATGGCCGGGCATGGTGGCTCATGCCTATAATCCCAGCACTTTGGGAGGCGAAGGCAGGCAGATCACGAGGTCAGGTGTTTGAGACCAGCCTGACCAACATGGTGAAACCCCGTCTCTACTAAAAAAAAAAAGTACAAAAATTAGTTGGGTGCGATGCCTATAATCCCAGCTACTCAGGAGGCTGAGGCAGGAGAATCACTTGAACCCAGGAGGCGGAGGTTGCAGTGAGCTGAGATCGCGCCATTACACCCCAGCCTGGGTAACAGGGAGAGACTCTGTCTTAAAAAATAAAAATCACAATATACAGAAAAGTAAAAAAAAATTACAATACAGTCCTTGGGACACATCTTACCAAACAGCCTGCTATCACCACGGGACACAGACCTCTAGTCAGGCAAGTCTGTCCAGCTCCAATTTGTTCACTGTCTTATTCTTTTCCTGCCCTTGTTGCCAGAATCTCAAGTTTCCTCGTGATTAAGACCACTTGGATATGATATGATGCATTTAATAAGTTTCTTATTGTAAGCTAAAGGTGGATACTGAGGATATTAAAGCTTTCATTATGGTTAAATTTCATTGTTGGTATTAGAAGGTGCTCAAGTATTGCCTCTTCCAGGAAGACATCCCTCCTGATTTTTCTGGTCAGGGTTAATGACGCTCCTGTGTGGTCCTATAACACCTCTGCATATCCATCTCATAAGACTCATCACGTGAATGGTACAGGCATACCTCGTAGATATCTGGTTTGTTTCCAGACCACCTCAATAAAGCAAATATTACCATAAAGTCATATAAAATTTTTTGGTTTCCCAGTGTATATGAAAGTTATGCCTATATTATACTGTAGACTTTTAAGTGTGTAAGAGCCTTATATCTAAAAGAAAGTACATTATCTTAATTTAAAAATACTGTATTTCTGATGACCAGTGATGATGAGCATTTTTTCATATGTTTGTTGGCCTCATGTATGTCTTCTTTTGTAAAGTGTCTGTTCATATCCTTTGCCCACTTTTGAGTGGGCTTGTTTGTTTTTTTCTTGTAAATCTGTTTTAGTTCTTTGTAAATTCTGGATATGAGCCCTTTGTCAGATGGGTAAACTGCAAAAATTTTTTCCCATTCTGTTGGTTGCCGATTCACTCTAATGACTGTTTCTTTTGCCGTGAAAAAGCTGTGGAGTTTGATTAGGTCCCATTTGCCTATTTTGGCTTTTGTTGTCAATGCTTTTGGTGTTTTGGTCATGAAGTCCTTGCCTACACCTATGTCCTGAATGGTTTTGCCTAGGTTTTTTTCTAGGGTTTTTATGGTGTTAGGCCTTAT
>NW_016107348.1:4697117-4730371 GCF_001604975.1 Cebus imitator
ATGAGTTTGTGTCCTTTGTAGGGACATGGATGAACCTGGAAACCATCATTCTCAGCAAACTGACAGAAAAGCAGAAGATCAAACACCGCATGTTCTCACTCATAGGCGGTTGTTGAACAGTGAGAACATGTGGACACAGGGAGAGGAGCACTACACACTGGGGTCTGTTGGGGGGATATAGGGGAGGGACAGTGGGGGGTGGGGAGTTGGGGAGAGATAGCAAGGGGAGAGATGCCAGATGTAGGTGATGGGGAGGAAGGCAGCAAATCACACTGCCACGTATGTGCCTATGCAACAATCTTGCATGTTCTTCACATGTACCCCAAAACCTAAAATGCAATATAATAAATAATTTAAAAAAATACTGTATTTCTAAGAAATGCTACTGATCATTTGAGCCTTCAACAAGTCATCATCTTTTTGCTGGTGGAGGGTCTTGCCTCAATGTTGATAGCTGCAACTGATAAAACTGGTTGGTTGCTGAAGGTTGTGGTGGCTGTGTCTCCTAAAAGAAGACATTAATGAAGATTGCCGCTTCCATTGACTCTTCTTTTCTTGAAAAATTTCTCTGTAGCATGCAATGTTGTTTGATAGCATTTTACTCACAGTAGAACTTCTTTCAAAACCAAAGTCAGGTTGGGCATGGTGGCTTCCACAATTCCTGCTTGAGACTAGCCTGGGCAATATAGCAAGACCCAGTCTCTGCCAAAAAAAAAAAAAAAAAATTGCTGGATGTGGTGGCATGTGCTTCTGTAGTCCCAGCTACTCAAAAGGCTGAGGTGATAGGATTGCATGAACCTCAGGAATCCTTACTCAGGAGGCCGTAGTGAGGTATGACTGCACCACTGCACACCAGCCTGAGCAACAGAGCAAGATCCTATCTCTAAAACACAAACAAAGAAAAAACTAAAGTTAGTCCTCCCAAACCATGCTGCTACTTTATCAACTAAGTTTATTTAATATTCTAAATCCTTTGTTGTCATTTCACAACATTCACAGCCACTTGCTCAGGAGTAGATTCCATCTCAAGAAACCATGTTCTTTGTTTATCCTTAAGAAGCAGCTCCTTGTCCATTCAAGCTTCATTGTGAAATTGCAGCAATTTAGCCTATCTTTGGGCTCCACTTCTAATTCTAGTTCTCTTGCTATGTACATCACATTAGCAGTTGCTTCCTCCATTGAAGTCTTGCACCCCTCAAAGTCATTCATGAGGGTTGAAATCAATCTCTTTCAAACTTCTGTTAATGTTTGACCTTCTCTCATGAATTATGAATGTTCTTAATGACATCTAGAATGGTGAATCCTTTCCAGATGGTTTTCAATTTACTTTCCTAGATCCATCAGAGGAATCATTATCTGTGGCAGCTACAGCCTTACGAAATCTATTTCTTAACTAATAAAATTTGAAAGACAAAATTACTCTGACCTATGGGCTATGAAATTGATAATATGTTAGCAGGCATGAAAACAACAATCTCCTTGCACATCTCTGGTTCTCGAGTAGCCAGCCACATTGTCAATGAGCAGTGATATTTTGAAAGGAATTTCTTTTTTTCTAAGTTGTGGTCTCAATGGTGGGCTTAAAATATTCAGTAAGCTGTACATGCTGTAAATAGATGTGCTGTTGTCTAGGCTCTATTGTTCCATTTATAAAGCGTAGCCAGAGTAGGTTTAGCATAACTCTTAAGGGTTCTAGGATTTTCAGAATGGTGAGTATTGGCTTTAACTTAAAGTAACCAGCTGCATTAGCCCCTAGCAAGAGAATCAACCTCTTTTTTGAAGCTCTGAAGTCAGGCATTGACTTTTCCTCTCTAGCTATGATAGTCCAAAATGGCATTTTCTTTCAATATAAGGTATTTTGTCTACATTGAAAATCTGTTGCTTAGTTTAGACACCTTCATTAATGATCTTAGCTAGGTCTTCTAGATCTTCTGGATAACTTGCTCTTGCTGCAATTTTTTTTTTTTTTTTGGACGGAGTTTTGGTCTTGTTGCCCAGGCTGGAGTGCAATGGTGCAATCTTGGCCCACTGCAACCTCCACCTCCTGGGTTCAAGTGTTTCTCCTGCCTCAGCCTCTCTAGTAGATGGGATTACAGGCATGTGCCACCATGCCTGGCTAATTTTGTATTTTTAGTAGAGACAGGGTTTCTTCATGTTGGTGAGGCTGATCTCAAACTCCCAACCTCAGGTGATCCTCCCACCTCAGCCTCCCAAAGTGCTGGGATTACAGGCGTGAGCCACCACACCCAGCGTTGCGGCTTATATATCAGCATTTGCTGTTTCACCTTGCACTTTTAAGTTATGGAGATGTCTTTTTTCCTTAAACCTGTGAACCAACCACTGCAAGCTTCAAACTTTTCTTCTGTAGCTTCCTCACCTCTCTCAGCCTTTATAGAATTGAAAACAGTTGGGGCTTTGCTCTGCATTAGACCTTACTTAAGGGAATTTTGTGGCTAGTTTGATCTTCTGTCCAGACAACTAAAGCTTTCTCTGTATCAGCATTAAGGCTGTTTTGCTTTCTTATTCATCTACCCACTGGCAGAGCACTTTAAATTTCCTTCAAGAACTTTTCCTTTGCATAAACAACTTGGCTAATGATTTGGCACAAGAGGCTTAGCTTTTGGCTTATCTTGGCTTTTCACATGCCCTCCTCACTAAGTGTAATCATTTCTAGCTTTTGATTTAAAGTGAGAGATGTGTAACTCTTTCTTTCACTTGAACACTTAGAGGCCATTGTAGGGTTATTAATTGGCCTAATTTTAATATTGTCATGTCTCAGGGATTAGGGAGGCATGAGGAGAGGCAGAGAGACAAGGGAACGGCCAGTCAAAATGAAGCAGTGAGAACTTTCACAGCTTTGATCAGTTTTTTTTCAGCCTACATCATGCTTCGAATATATAATAGTAATTTAAAAGTTTGAAATATTGTGAGAAAATTACCAAAATATGACACAGAGACACAAAGTGATCACACACTGCTGAAAAAAATGGCAAGACTTGCTTGACGCAGGGTTGCCACAAACCTTCAATTTATAAGAAACACAGTATCTGCTAAGTGCTATACGGTGAAGCACAAGAAAACAGCTGCATACCTACGCTTGTATATTTACCTATTGTTGTCTCTCAGACTAGAGTGTAAGCTTCTCAAGGGCAGGGCCTCTGTCATAATTCATCTTTATGTGCCCAATATTATTCACAGCATCTGGAACATAGTGAGAAACTAATAGGTACTCATTAAATAGGGAAACTGTGTACAGGGACTAAGAGGTTGGTCACCAGAGACAGACTGGCCATGATGTACAAATTCCTTAATCTGTATTTGTTTCCTTATCTATAAAGTGGGTATATTAATAGAGTTGTTATAAGAGTTAATTGAGTTATAATATGTAAATTTCTCAGAATATAGCCTGGTACATAATAAGCAATAGATGGAGACTTTTATTATTATTGAATGAATCAGTGGGGGGAAGAATACAGAATGTTATACCACATGGGCCTACCAATTGTACAATAGTTGCTTTTGACCCCTGCTGCTTGAATCCAAGATTTCCCTCACATTCTGGAAGGCCCCAGATCCTTCATTTTTAAATGCCTGCAGAATTTGTACTGGGTGACACAGTAGTTTGACTCCAATGAGACTACCCTGCTAATATTTGTGCAGGGTGACCATTCAGAAAGGAAGACAGTTGGCCCCAACTATATAGCATTGTGTTGAGATATACAAATTATTTGCAGGGGAGACCAGATGTGGGTTTGTAATTACCACAAACCAGGACTTCAGTCCAGGGTCCTCCTGCTCACCCCACAGAAAGCCAATCACTGAGATAATGAGCATTGCCAGGGAAGAAGGGTTTATTTGAGTGCTTCAGCCAAGGAGATGGGAAACCAGTCTCAAATTCATCTCCTCAACTGACTAAAATTAGAGACTCATATGGGAGGGAAGAAATGTAACCATGTGTGGGAAAACAGAAATCAGGGAGGAGTAAGGAAGAGGAATTGGTCAACAGGAAGTAGATGGTCAGTTGGGCAGTTATAGGTGAGGTGTCTGGCATCCCATTGTCTAGATGTGGTGATCTGGTAAGTTTCAGTTCCTTGATACTATCTGGGAGGCCTGCTGGTCTCCTGAGAAAGGAACTCAGATAATACCAACATAAATGTTTCAAGTTTTAATACTGAGAGGGTCAATTTCTATATTTATTCAAAAGAAACCATAAACATCAATTCTATGGGATAATTAGGCTGGTTCCATTCCCACTTTTTCCATTTATCAGTTCCTCAATAATGGAGAGTATGGTTGTTGATCATTCTGGCTGCTTTATGCTAAAAAGAGGCATTGTGGGCAGCTCCATGCCATAGGTGACCACATGACCATCTAGGAATCAAATGTTAATCTAATACCATAGTTTTCTTCTGCAACACAATCTTTCTTTCTCCAATCCACTACTTCTACCAAATAGAAGACAGTTTGACATCCTCCTTTCCTAATTGAATACCCTTTATTTCTTTTTCTTGCCTGATTGCTCTGGCTAGAACTTCCAATACTATATTGAATAGGAGTGGTGACAGAGGGCATCCTTGTCTAGTGCCAGATTTCAAAGGGAATACTTCCAGTTTTTGCCCATTCAGTATGATATTGGCTGTGGGTTTGTCATAAATAGCTTTTATTATTTTGAGATACGTTCCGTGGATACCTAGTTTATTGAGAGTTTTTAGCATAAAGCACTGTTGAATTTTGTTGAAGGCCTTCTCTGCATCTATTGAGATAATCATGTGGTTTTTGTCTTTGGTTCTGTTTATGTGGTGGATTACGTTTATAGACTTGGGTGTGTTGAACCAGCCTTGCATCCCTGGGATGAAGCCTACTTGATCATGATGGATAAGCTTTTTGATGTGCTGTTGTAATCAGTTTGCCAATATTTTATTGAAGATTTTTTTGCATCTATGTTTATCAGTTGGCCTCAAGTTTTCTTTTTTTGTTGAGTCTCTGCCAGGTTTTGGTATCAGGATGATGCTCGTCTCATAAAATGATTTGGGAAGGATTTCTTGTTTTTGTATTGTTTGGAAGAGTTTCAGAAGGAGTGGTACCAGCTCCTCTTTGTATGTCTGGTAGAATTCGGCTGTGAACCCCTCTGGACCTGGGCTTTTTTTGGTTGGTGGGCTATTAATTGCTGCTTCAGCTTCAGCCCTTGTTATTGGTCTATTCAGGGTTTCGACTTCTTCCAGGTTTAGGCTTGGGAGGGTGCAAGTGTCCAGGAATTTATCCATTTCTTCCAGGTTTGCTGGTTTATGTGCATAGAGTTGTTTGTAGTAATCTCTGATGGTAGTTTGTATTTCTGTGGAATCGGTGGTGATATCCCCTTTATCGTCACATTGTTTAATTTTAATCAGTTTGACCATAAAGAAAGATTTCCATAAACCTTTTATAACCTTTTACAATTTTCTATTGAAGAAGAGACTAATGTTCCAAGAAAACCTTGTTATTGTGATATAGGGGCCAACATGCTGGCCTTCCATCGTTGTGCTCTTGATATTAATGTTTAATTTGTAGGAAAACTCTGAACCATTTTTATTCCTCAAAATCAATCCTTACAATCTCACATGACCTCCTCTTCCACAATACTCCCTGGGTCTAGAGGGATTGAATGGTTTTAATTTCTGGGCATGTGCCTCACCAAAGCAGTTTGATTGTCACTTTATCCCAGGTCTGAAGATAAGGCTTTGACTGGTATCAATGTTCAAGATTTAGCAGGAATTGATTTCTTGTTGAGACCCAAGAGTCAAAGTTCTGTAACTTAACAGCACAAGGCTTAGTTAAAAGGATATTCATACTATCATTCTCTCTATGACGTCACAAATGAAAAGACTAGGATGTGGTATCTAGTAGTTACTGACTGTAGGACTTCAAACCATCGCATTAAAGGGTTCATGCTATTCCTTGCATATATCTAACTGCTAGAATTCTAGTGATAGAACTGTGACTAAAAGCATCAAAAATATGTTGTGCAGGCTGGAGTGCAGTGGTGTGATCATAGCTCACTGCAGCCTCAACCTCCTGGCCTCAAGAAATCCTCCCACCTCAGCATCCTGAGTAGCTGGGACTACAGACATGTGCCACCATTCCTGGCTAATTAGATTTTTTTTTTTTTTTTTGTAGAGACGAGGTCTTACTATGGTGCCAAGGCTGGTCCCAAACCCCTGAGTTCAACTGATCCTTCTGCCTTGGCCTCCCAAAGTGCTAGGATTATAGGCATGAGCCACTGTGTCTAGCCAGTAACTTTTGAATTAAATAAAATTATTCTTTTTTTCAACAATAACACATCCTGTTTGGCACATTTTATATATGGAATTACATATTAACTACAATTCTTATTCTTAGTAACCTCAAATTTTAGTGAAAACCTAGGAAGCAAGAAATCCTGAACTATCATATATTAGCATTTTTTTCATGATACTGTCATTTTTTATTATGAAAAGAATTCTGATTTGTAGTTTTTTTTTAATTATACTTTAAGTTCTGGGGTACATGTGCAGAATGTGCAGGTTTGTTACATAGGTATACACGTGCCATGGTAGCATTTTACAGATGAAAATCATTCCATAATTTTTAGAAACATGTTTCCCTGTATAATAACCTTTTTTTAATTGGAAATTACCTAGACTTAATAAACATCAAAAATAATTTTAAGATTTTAAATTACATTTATTCCATTTCTATTTCATTCATTTTTTTTCTCATTTTAACAGTTTTAACTAGATTACTTATGAGAACTGATATATTAGACAAAGCTAGTCATCATTTCCTTGTTAACAACTTTGTAACCCATGAATACCAGTAAGGTCCTTAAAGTTAACTATTTGGGTATTTTCACCAATACTCAGAAGATTCAGCTATAGTCATTAAACCAACAACATTAAATTAGTCTTATTTGGCAAAAAACACTGCACAAAGATTGTTTTGTTTTGGCTTAGTTTATAGCTTTATAACCTTCTGTGCCAGACCCTGACACCTCAAAATATCTGCAGAGACAAATACAAAACCCAGACAAAAATGTATGCTGACAATTCCAAAGTCATATATACTTTTATCTTACCAATAATTTTAAAGCTAGGTTTCTTATTGAAGACTTACTTAAGCCCCATGAACTGGAAAAATGTTTGGATATATTTACTTATGAGTGCTCTTTTATTTATAAACCAATTTGGTAGACACAACATATAACATAATAAATGTTACACATAAACACAGTAAACATAATACACAAACATAAACAAAGCTCCAACAGCTTTTACTTTGGAACTCTGTAGCCATGAGACAGTAATACGGACTCACCAGTTGACAAACACATTCACATGGCTACACTTTGTGCCCTGATAAGCCATAGGTAATCTAATGAAGGCTGTGACCCAAAATTTTGGGTAAAGCAGTTTCCATAGCAGTTTGATCTTTAAAGGCCATACCTCCTCACACTCCAAAGAACACTGAGGTCAAACAGTACCATAGAATATCATGTATTAATCAGGCCCGACTCAGCTTAGAACAGCAGCATAAAAGCCTGGATACATGAAATTCCATCCCACTTTTTCATTCAACATCAAAACGAGGCACGTTGAAAGGCCACACTTCTCTAGATTGCAAAGAATATTGGGGAAAAATAGTATTACAAAAGATCAGTTTATAAAATTCTGATTTCCCATGACTTTATCAGCACACACACCTAAACAATCATCAAAACACAGTCCAACTGCTGCAGCAGCAAGCTCCAAGCATGTCCAAACTGAAAGAGTCGAGGTGCTTTTCTCTCTCAATTGGTTGGGCTTGTTTAACCTGCAAAAAGAAATTACTTCAGAATTCCCCTAATTAAGAGGAGCAGATCCTGCTGTCTGTAACCCGTGAAAGACATCATCTGTCCAGATGCAGATGACAAATTTCAAAGGCTGTTCTTCATAGGTGATCAGGAATGCAGTTAGAGCCAGCAGCGATGGTAACAGAGACAGAAACTGAAACCTATCTCTGGCCAAAAAAAGGGGTTAGGCAGCTGCACAGGAGGGCTTCTGAAACTCTTGGCCCATGCATTCCCAATAAGGGAACCAAAATCTGTTACAAAAACAACAGGGATTCAGTCTAGGTTGTGCTGCTTACCACACAGAAAGCCAATTACTGAAAATGAACATTGCCAGGGAAGAAGGTTTTATTTGTGTGCTTCACCTGAGGGGATAGGAAACCAGTCTCAAATTCATTTCCTCAACTAATAATAGGAGTGGCAAGGAAGAAATGTAACCATGTGTGAGAAAACAGGAATTAGGGAGGGGAAAGGAGTACTTGGGCAACAGGAAGTTGGAAGTCAGGCAATCATGATGGTACGGGGTGTGGCATCTCATTGTCCAGATGTGTTGATCTGGTTAAGTTTCAGTTCCTTGATACTTTCTGGGAGGTCTTATGGTTGGTTTCCTGAGAAAGGAGCCCAGAGGAGACAAATGTAGCTTTTTTCAAATTTTAAGCCTGGAAGGGTCAATTTCTATGTTTATTCAAAAGAAACCATAAAGATCAGTTCTATGAGACAGTTGGGCTAGTTTCAGTGTTAGAACCATTCACCTCTACTCCCTTTTTCCCCTGTGGATGAGGTGGTACCATATTCCAGTAAGCACTGTGCTCCTCAGAGGAAGTGCTCCTCCTAACCCAAGTAGGAGGCTGGGTTATAAACCTTACCTTATCCTGGCTGCTGATTTAGGTTGCTCAGGTGACAGTTATTTGAATGGGAAAAGGCAAAACTTCTTCAAGAGGATAAAAAGAGGTAGGACTGATTTCTAGGGAGCTTTTTCCTGCAAAAATCTACTGGACATTTGCAGCCAATTCGGCCTGCTCTGTTTGGCTCCCAGGCCTAGACTGAGTCCTGCTTTCACTATATCAGACATGAACATTTCTTTACATTTCAGTATACAGAGTTAAGGAAACTAGTGAAATTTAGTAAACAAAGAAAAAAAAAAAAAAAGAAAAAACCACCACTTTCTTTGGGGTCTGGAAATCATTCATTCTTGGGGCCTTAGGTCTCTAAGAAAAAGTTTGCAAAGCAGTTTTGTTTTAGCCTATTGTTTCCCAAAATATGTTCACTGTGAACCTTGGAGTCTCCTTTTTATTCCCTTGAAAACTTCGTATGTCAAGAGAAGCTTGACATCAGGCAATAAACAGGTAGGGCATGGGGGAAGAACTTATATGCTGAAATGTTTCCCATGACAGGGAATAGAAGCATTTTCTATTCTTTAAACTGATCCTTCCTTTTGATACGGGAGAGCTAGGAAGGGAAGAGCGTGGCCCCTTTAAATGATATGGAAGCGGGGAAGGGAAGTGCTGGGTAGAGGAGGATGTGGTCCCTGGCAAGGGCTCCAACCCCATGGACCTAGGTAAGGACAGGCACTTATGCCTTCACGCGCAAATGTTGCATTTCCCAAACCACCCTGGCTCGCCATGCTGCCATCCTGGGCCTATGAAAACCCGAGACCCTAGCAAGGCAGAGACAGAAGTGGCTGGACGTGGAGTGGGGCTCGGAAGAAGACACAAGCAGCTGGTTGGACAGATACGTTGAGGGAGCCCAGCGGCAGGAGGAGAGCCCAGCGGCAGGAGGAGAGCCCAGCGGCAGGAGGAGAGCCCAGCTGCAGGAGGAGAGCACAGCGCCGGAGGAAGAAACCGGCGGAAGAAGAAACCGGCAGAAGAGCACAATGACTGAGACAGACACACCCGAAAGCCATTGACCAGCAGATTGAGGCATAGTTTGGCCAGAGCAGTTGGAGGAGAGCCCCGGCTGCCCAGTGGCCCAAGGGGTTAACCATCTCCCTTCTGGCTCCCACATGGGTAGATGCTACTTCCATTCCATAAGACTTTGCACTCATTCTCCATGCCCACGCTTTTTCCCGAGTACACCAAGGCAAGAACTTGGGGTACAGAAAGCCCTCTGTTCTTGTGACAAGGTAGACGGTCTAATTGAGCTGGTTAACACAAGCAGCCTATAGACGGCAAACTAAGAGAGCGCCCTTGTAACATACGCCCACCGGGGCTCGGGAGCTGTACACATTTAGCCCTAGGCTCTCCTGTGGGGTCAGAGCCCACGTCTGTACGCTCCCCTAGAGGTCTGAGCATTGGGGCACTGAAGAAGCAAGCCACATCGCCATCGCAAGCCCTGTGAGGGGGCCAAGGGAACCTTTCCCGTTTCACTGTAAGCGGGCAGAAGTGATAAAGAAATGACATTACTTAAATTTTTCCTTAGCTGACAAATGTAGGGTATCTGGGAAAGTTACTTACCTCTTTCTACAGCAGTAAGAATTGAAAAACCTTCACTGGAAACTACTCGCATGTTCTGGCATCTGAGGAATTTACCTGCTTCACTTAATGGGAAATCCTGGTCTACAGGAAAATTTGTTGATGAAGAAAATTTCAGAAAGGGGAAGATTCGGGTGGTTTGCTAATGTGTAGGAAACAGTGAATATTCTTTTAAAAAATTGCACGCTGATATTGATGGTCCCAATGCCTTTGTACATTATATGGTTCTCTCACAGCACCTCTTACTCTGGAAATTTTCCCTAATCTTTCCGTAGACCACATAGTGTGCCCTTAACATTTATTTTTTCCTCCCTCCCTCCCTTTTTTCTTCTTTCTCTCCTTCTTTCTTTTTTCCTTTCTTTCATTCTGCATTTTCCTTATGTATATTTATCACATATAAATATATTATATTTATCGCAGTTATTTGTTTTATATTCTTTTCTAGTAGACTGAGATTCTAACAGAAGGAACTGCACCTATCCTATTCAATTTATACCACTGCAATGTTGAGATGTTTCTTGAATGAATTAACTGATGAACAAATAAAGGAATGGAAAGATCCCATCTTTGCCTGTTTGTGCTTCACCCTGAGATGAGCAAGTGAGTGACAGGATTTCTGGGAATGAGTGGTGTTTTCTCTGATGTCATAGAAGAGCAAACCCAAAGCTCAGAACCGCATGTTTTATCCTGTGACTTGTACTTGTCAATAATAGGAACCATTATGATTTTACTGGATTGCTGAGAATCAACAACATATGTGTGTAGTAAAAACAGTGACAACAAAAGCAAATAGCCTGATGAAAAGAGTCCTTAGTATGCAGGAGTCTTCCCACTCTTGTTTACCCTTGTGGTCAGGTCATGCTTCCAAACTAACTAATTGTTGCCTCAAAACATTCATCTTAAGTAGGATGGATGCGATGCAAGAACAAATCTGAATTGCTTCAAGCAAAAATGTTGATCAAGGAAGCAATGGCAAAGAGACCTGAAACATTGTGGTAGAAGAATCATACTGTATCAAGGTGGGAGGGGAAGTTATTTTTAAGGAATAATTGAGGGTTGTAGAGACTTGGGAAAGCAAAAAAGTCAGGATTTCACATGGGAGTGCAGACATATTATAATTTACTGAGAGAAGTTCAAACTGCTGACAGTATTGTCACAACAAAAGTGAATGATTGCCAGATGAACAGAACTTACCGGAAGAAATGCAGCAAGCTCCTTGATACAAAGCACACATAGAAGGACAAGTAATCCCTTTTGGACAGGGAACATAGTGTCTTCCATTTTCTGAAGGGATGCAGGGACAACAAGGAAGAAGGTGCAGAGGCTTCACTGTACCAGATCTGAACTACAGAACCAATCAGGTGCTGGCCACTAAGCAGCCATAAGAATGAGAACTGAGAAGACATATAAAGAAATGGGCCAAATTATTCAGCCCTAGGTTTCCTAATTTTTTGCTTGTTACAAAAGCAAAAACACAGGGCACTGCAGAAATTATAAGGGACAGATGATTTTTAAATATCTAGTCTCATTATAAAGTCTTGTCACATCACAACCACAATGACTATAGGACTGGGAGAAACTTTCAGGGGCCATTTAGTCTAACTGTAGCTTGTCATTTGCCATCTTTAACTGAAAGTGATCCAATACTCCCATTAGACAGTTCTTTTGGATAAACATAGAAATTGATCCTTCTGGTCTTAAAGCTTGAAACTTATGTTTACTATTTTTGAGTTCCTTCCTCAGGAGAAGACACCACTGTCCTCTCAGAAGGTATCAAAGAACTGAAACTCACCACATTCAGACAATGAGACATCAGGCCCTTTATTTATTGTGTTTCTTACTTACTCCTCCAGAGTTTCTGTTTTCCGATACATTATTACATTTCTTCCCTGCTATATAAACCCCCAATTTTAGTCCCTCAGGTAGATGGATTTAAGATTGATTTCCCATCTCCTCAGCTGCAGCTTCCGATTAAAGTCTTCTTCCTTGGCAATACTCATTGTCTCAGTGATTAACTTTCTGTGACATGAGCAGCAGGACATAGACTGAACCCCTGGTGTTTCTGTAACATAACCAGTGGAGATCTATTCGGTCTTCTAATGCTATTTCCTCTGTATGCCTTAATGGTTACATGTTTCTTGTACAGTAAAGAAACTTCTATGGTGTATATCACCATTTAACTTCTTATTTTTCAGTGAAATTAACCAGAATGCTTGTGAATGCAGTGCACTGATTTACTAAATGTTCTGTACCCTTACAAGATAATAACATACAACCCATAGAAAGCACTTAATTGATGTTTGTTAAATGAATGGATAAATGTGAAAACACATTCTTTGGCTGAAAAAGTTCACCTTACTTCCAAACATAGAATTTGAGGATTTAGGCAATAAAGAGAAAAGCCCATGGATTCTGAATTTAAACAGAATTTAGTTTGAACATGGGTCAGACATTTACTGGCTATATTGCCTTGGGGAAGAGTTAATTATCTGAGTCTCAGTCTTTTCACCTGTGAAATGTGTATACTAATATCCTTATGGGAAGATTGAATATCCAATGTATATGACCCATTTAGTACAATGATTGGCATATAGCCAGGACTTAATAATATTATTTCCATTTTTCTTCACCCTAGTTAACTCAGGATTGACAACAAACCACTTGAGATTTGGCTCTTTGAAAATAGTCTTGAATAGATTAGAAGTAATATGAAAAATTATATATGAAAAATGAATGTAAGTAAAAATGAATGATTGATTGGAAGTAATATGAAAAAATATATATAATTCCAGGGAGTTACAGTACTACCTGGAATTATATATATTTGTGCTTTTCTATGTCTTTAGCAATTCTAAAAATTAAATACATAAAAAAAGCATTAGATAAAATGACAGATATCATTAAATAAAACCTCAAAAATGAATTGATTCCTACTTTTGTAAATATAGAATAGTGAATTGAATCATTCAGTTGAGTTACATTGAGTTACATTTGTTGAATAACTACTATGAAGAGGACTGACATGGAGCTTACAGTTCAGTAGGGAATACAATTTTTTTTTTAAGGTGGAGTCTCGCTCTGTCGCCTAGGCTGGAGTGCAATGGCATGACCTCAGCTCACTGCAACCTCCACCTCCCAGGTTCAAGCGATTCTCCTGCCTCAGCCTCCAGAGTAGCTGGGATTACACGCGCCCGCCACTATGCCCAGCTAATTTTTGTATTTTTGGTAGAGATGGGGTTTCACCATATTGGTCAGGCTGGCCTTGAACTCCTGACTTCAAGCAATCCACCTGCTTTGGCCTCCCCAAATGCTGGGATTACAGGCATGAGCCACTGGGCCCGGCTCAGATTTTTTTTTTTTTTTAAGCATGTGATCAAAGTAATTGAAAGGAAATACAAGGTTGCAACAGAGTACATTATGAGGAACATTTTACCTGAATTTAGGAGATTAGAAAAAGCTAAGAGTAATTAATGATGTGTAGGAGTAAGTGATTTATAAACTGGCACACGGAGAATGAATGGGAGAGATGGAGGTATGGAGTGTCCCACGGAAAGGGAAAAGCACATACCAGAGGCTAGAGGGAAAGGAGAATGAAGAACAGTTCAGTATGGAGGGAGCATAGGGTTCAAGATAGAAGGAGTGGGGACAGACAAGGCTTGAGGAGGGCAGGGGTCTGATCATGAAAGGTCATGAGAATTTGTGCCTCCTGGGGAGAGTTCATCCACCAAAACATGACCCCCATCTGTCACCAATAGCAAGGTCTCCATTTTTTTGTACTAATGTTGTGGTGCTTAGGAACCAACAATTCAGTACTTGAAGTCTGATGGAATGCTGTGGTTTCCGGGAGCCCGGAATCATGGTGCTGCTATTTCTAATGGACAGAAGCTTACTCTATTTCAAGTGAATAAAATGAGCATAGAGGTTTTGTCCCCTGTACATTTTCAACTGAAGGACTTTTATAGATGGATCGAAGCTGTCCTGAGGCAAAGTGTACCCATTCTGCCTACCATCAGCAGAAGATATTAGCAGTGGTTTGTTTAATGTCTTTTTGGACTTTCAGAGAAACAGATTTGAAGATAGCCTTTGGGAACCTAACTTGTAAGTACTTGAGCTTTGTAATACAAAGTTAACTTTATCTTATTTTTCTTAGACTGCTGACGTTTTCTTGCATCAGATGGATCATGTTTGTGTCCCTGATCTTGAGGTTAGCCAGAGTTTTTGAAACTAATAAATAATTTTACAATCCAGAAGATTTTTCTTTTAACAAAACCCATGGCATGTGTTCATTATCTTATGGAGCTAGGTCAACTTGAGTTTGGTTTGGAGAATCTAGAACTCAGATATTCTAGGGCAGGGATTAAGGAGGATTACATTCTAACGGCAGTCATTTGCCATGTCTGATCATATTCAAACACAGGACCATTATGCAAGGTTTTATAATGGAAAATAAGTGGTCCAGACAATTCAGTATACACAAACCATCTGGTGACTTTGCCTGTGACTCCTCAGGGAGGGAGCTCATAGGAAAACTGATGATCTGAGATTGTGATTTGCCCAAAGTTGTAGAATAACATCATTATACTCTAATTCCCAGCTGTTGCTCTATGAACTTGATTTTTACAATTGTGTAAGTTTCTCAGACTCTTAGCTTTGCAAACTAATTACACGATAAAGTTCCTGGCCATTCTCTTTTAATTTTGGAGAATACTTTATATTGTCATTTGAGTTTTGAGTACTTTTTATTGTCATTGGAATTCTTCTTGATGATAGTCTTTCTTTCCTCCACTCCCTACTCTGATCTTCCTTTCTCCCTCACTCCATCAATATTGAGAAAATTAATATTTCATTTGAAAGTGAGATGTTTGAAGAGATAGATTATCTTTACTGTTCGTTTCATGTGTCCAAGAAAATCTTTAAGCTGTAGCTCTGGGTAGCATTTTTTTTCCTCCAGCTCTCTATTTTTTTCTTATTTAATTTGATCAGTAGTTCAAAGCAGGATCTATTTATTTTTGGCTCACTTTGCACCCTACTGGTTGTGACTTTTAGATGTATATGTGGATTTTGTTCTCACAGGAAGATCTAAGGAGACCCTGTTATAAGCATGGGTTAAACGCCATAAGGCACAGCTGGTGCAAATCAGCATGATGCAGCATAGCTTAGGGTTATTGGCAGCGCTTGTGTTTAGAATTATACAGTAAAGAAGAAAAGGGGCTCTGTACTATAGGATAGGAAAGAAGGAAAAAGCTAGTGGGGGAGAAAGGAGGATATCAAAGATAAACAGGAGAGGGAAGACATAAAAGAGTAGGGGTTTTCCTAGTGACCTCATAAACAAGTAGTAAGGGGAGAACTATATACATGTAAAGTTTTACTAAATAGAATGATGTTTATATGTAATCCTTTATGATTTCGGGGATTTGGGGCATCTTATTTTATATGATATGTTTCTGTCCTTTAAGGGGGTAAACAGAGAAACTGTGGGGTAACTTGATAGCCCATGGAGAACTGGGAGGGTTCTTCAAAGAAGTTGAGGAGAATGGAAAATCTAGGATGGAAAAAGGGTCTGGATTCTGTATTCCAAATTCTCTGTCCTCAGCCTGATTTGATGTATGCCATCCATGGTTCAGCCACATGTCTCAGGTTTTGGATCAAAATATACATGGTCAGCATAAGTCTCTCTGAGCAGAGTGACATGTTTTTTCAGATCATTACAAAGGAGGGCTCAACCTTTCGGGAATTATCGGCATCTTTCCTGATGCCTGGATTCAGTGCTCCTTTGAAGACAAATGAGCAGTGATAGGTGGAGCAGTTTCTATAAGAGACGGTCCTGTTCCAGCCCCCTGGCAGAGTTGTACACCTGGCACTGGTGGATCTGGTGCCCCCCCCTTAGACTCTTCTATCAGTCTTTCAGGGACACCTATTAGGTGGCTGGGAAGAAGAAAGGAGGTAAAACTTCCTCCTCCCCTGGAGGACAGACTGCTATCAGTAAGGGAGCCATGTAGCTGTCCGTTTTGGGGGTGTCAAGCATTAGAAGTGGTGATTCTTATTTGGAGCATTGCAAAATTTTCTCTCTCTTTTTTTTCATTTCTTTTCTTTTTTTTTGGACATAATGTTGCACAGGCTAGATCCAGGCTGGATCTCAGCTCCCCACAACCTCTGTCTCCCAGGTTCAAGCAATTCTCCTGCCTCATCCTCTTGAGCAGCTGGGATTACAGGCATGTGCCACCACACCTGGCTAATTTTTGTATATTTAGTAAAGACAGGGTTTCACCATGGTGGCCAGGCTGGTCTTGAACTCCTGACCTCAAGTGATCCACCCACCTCAGCCTCCCAAAGTGCTGAGATTACAGGCATGAGCCACCGCACCTGGCCAAAATTTTCTTTTATTATCTTAAGATCAAGACATGCTCGGATTTCAAGATGAGTATTAAGACGACCTTTGATGCTAATTCTAGGACAATGTATGAGGTAGCCCCCACAATTAATTCTGGGTCAAGGTGAGTGTGTGAGATAGCCCCAAAGTTTGATTCTAGGTCTGGGTTTGTGGATTGTGTTGGAAACTTTAAATAAACAAGGAGTTGGGTAGACGTGTGACGAAAGACAGTTTGTAAATTTGTATCTTTTTTTTTTTTTTAAATGATAGGAAAGCATCAATGTTGAGTTCTATAACCCAATTGAAAACAGAAGGTATTTTATGCATAGTGTGTGGGTGAAGAACATATTTGTGAAGGAGAAACTGGGTCAATTCAAATAATTATCAATTTATAGAAGAGAAAATCAGTATCTAATTAGCATGAAGAACGCTCAGATCAAATAGCGTCTAAAACGTTGATTCAGTTTAGTTTTATATAAAAGTTAGTGAGATTTAATAAATGGTATAGAATTTGATAAAACTCACCTTGATTCCAGTTTCTTCCCTGGGAGAATACCTGTGAATGAGTGGAACATTCTTAATGTGCTAAGTGACATAATTTTTTGCAAATAATTATTTTGGTGGAAAAATGGATTAATAATGTTTCTAATATGCTTTGTGTCATTTTTCAGGAGCATGATAAATTTGAACTGTTATATCTATTTGACTTTGGAGCAGTCCCCCTTGTCGTCAAGGGCATCCATTTTTGAAACAGCTGTTTGGATTGAGGGATACAGGATGTGGCCATAAAGTAGATCAAAGTTAATTGGCCCTCAGGGTAAACAAGCTCATGACCTTGGCCTCATTATCTCTGTGCTATAACTAGCTGAAGTAACCTACCCTGGGCGGGAGATTTGCTTCCCTGAAGAAACTTCAGCATTTAGAAATTGTCCAATAAGCCTTCTCATTTTGCCAACCTGCCCTCTTCTGCCCCCGCACTGAATGCTTGGATGGTGAGTGAGAAGAGAGGGACATTCAGTGCTTTATGGGATTACTATCAGGTAAAAAAAAAAATGTTCAAGTCGTGCTTATTTTATAGGATTTGTATACAGGCTTGAGGGTAGTTTTTGGCCAAGAGAAAGCCTTTACATGTGTCACAAACAAAAGGTGTGTGACAGGTGACACTTCCAGTACAGTGGACTCTTTTGAGTCTCAGTCTTGCTTTACCTCTTCATACTGTCTGGGTAAATAATCAAATATGCCACAATAGTCCTCACCATGAAATGGATTAATTAAGCTACAGTTCAAGACTGTACACAAGAGTGAAAGACATTTCCCTTCCCAGGCCCAAGAAAAGAAAGGAGTTTTGCTGTTCAGTGGAAATGGAGCCACCAGCAGCTCTTGAAGGCCTGTTCTCTGCTGCTGGTTTATATTCCTCACACTTCAGGGCCTATTGCTAAGTGGGTTTGTCAACATTCCCTCCAAGCACCTCTTTTCTAGCCTTTCCATTGGCCAGCGAGATGGGGCAGAGATAAGAGTGATCCTTCTGACTTTCTGGATAGCTAAGACATTTTGGTTCTTCATACTCTCAGACAAGGACTAGTTCCTCTTACCAAAATCTCTTTTCTGAAGTGAAATAAGTAGAAACAAATCAAATTCAATTAAAAACCTAGATGAAGCAATTGTTACTCCTCTTTTTTCCACTTCCTCATCCTTCCTAACATACAGCAAACATTTTTTTGCAGAGACCAATTTCTTCTATGTAGACTGGAATACTTCCCCTTTAGCTTGGCTGGCTGAAAATATTATGGATTTCTCTGCTAAGAACCTCTCTTTTTCTTCCCTCTTTGGCCACATACCCAGTTGCTGTTGAAGACACTAACTTAGAAACCCATTAGAATAGCTATGGAATATTTATTAAGTTTTTTAATACTGTGGAGTTTAAGAAACCTAAACTAGGCCCCAGTTTTTCTCCCAAGTGCCACTCCACTCTGTTAAGCTGTTTCTCCACCCCATCTGGCCCATTTATTGAAAGTTAACCACTGTTAACCATTTCTTGAGATTCTTTACAGAAGAAAACAATCATGCATATGCTTGAATGTATATATGTACCCATCTCTACATTTATATATGTGTTACAATATATAAGGGATATTACTGATATGTTGTTCTATACCTGGCATTTTTCCTTTAATGATATATCTTAGAAATCTTTTCTTTTTTTCTTTCTTTTTTTTGAGACAGAGTGTCTTGCTCTGTTTTCCAAGCTGGAGTTCAGTGGCTCAATTTTGGCTCACTGCAACCTCAGTCTCCTGGGCTCAAGCGATTCTCCTGCCTCAGCCTCCTGAGTAGCTGGGACTAAAGGCACACATCACCACACCTGGCTAATTTTTGTATTTTTAGTAGACATGGTTTTTCATCATATTGGCCAGGCTGGTCTCAAACTCCTGACCTCAGATGATCCGCCTGCCTTGGCCTCCCAAAATGCTGGGATTACAGGCGTGAGCCACCAAGCCCCACCAGAAATCTATTCATATTGGCACACACAGATCCATCTCATTCTAACAACTGCATAATAATCCATTACATGGATGTGCCATTTTCATTTAACTAGTCTATATTCTGATGGACATACTGATGTATTTTGAAAACCACAACAAATTGTGCTCTAAAAAAGGTTATACCCATTTGCACTCTCAAGAGCATAAAAATCCATTTGAATAGATAGAAAAATAATGTTTTCCTAGACTCATGTAGCTGGTTTCTGATTTTATTCTTAAAGTGTTTTCTGTGTTCTAGTTTCTGAACATCTGATACGTAAATAAGTGATGTTTCTTTCTAGCTCTTAAGCTAATCAATAGAATAGCTCTTGTCCCACACCTTACAAGTCGATGTAAGGTGCTTGGCCAGAAAAGGATGTGGGTTCTAACTATGAGGATTGTCCAAAGATGACACTGTGTCCCCTGATACCTGCAACAAATATACCAGCACTCCAATTCCAGAAAACATATCCCAGGAAACAAGGCTTTGCTATTCCATCTCCACCCAGACACATGGGATTTTGAGAGGTTATTGCCAACTCTGCTGCCTTCACACAGACCCATCAAATCTGTGAGGTGGGATAGAATCTTTTTTGATGCTTCTAAAGGAAACTCAGTCCCTATAGCTTCGTCAGGGAAATGGAGCTCATTACATGGACAGGGAAGCTGGAAGGAATGACTAACCACTTAAAAAGCACTTTGAAGTGTGCTCAATCATAGTTAAATGCTTCTTCATAAAACTTGATTTTTGATGTCTGTTTGGCATCATAGAACTTACAATGATTGTGTCTTCATAACTCATGGCCTGGGATTTGGCACCATATATTTTTATGGCTGAACAGGAATATTATAATACACATGAGAGCTGCTCAGATGTCTAATATTACAGAATAATGCAGACTGAATAGATACTGTAGTGGGCAGATTATAATTATTTTATTTTTGTTGGTCATGTGCACTAGCTGCCATGCAGGGATTTGGTGAGATTGCTGTCATATTTTCTAAAGTATTCGGAATTCCTAAAAGGAAAGTTGGAAAATGAGTAAAAAATAATGATGCACAGCCTCCTTAACTCTCCCAGTCCCATGGGGTGTAGACACTGTCACAATAAGAGAGCAGTCGGATCTCCATGTTTAGATCTCAGTGCTATACAGGGAACAAGAGGCCGAGTATTGTACTGGATTCGAGAATGAACTTTGTCCACCTTAATCATAAACAGAAATATCTAGTTGTCTGGCCTGAACCTTTGAATTTCTGAAAGATAACCAGGGGAAGGCAGAGCTGCATTCCCAGGATCCTTGAGTTTCCTGTCAGTGGGGAAAGCTGCTGCTTATTTGTGGACTCAGTGGGTGCTGAGAGGAAGAGCTTGAGGGGATTTGAATTTGGGTTACTGAATTTATTCCAGCTCATTTTGGGGAACTCTCAAACCTTGGGGTGGGGAGTGGGGGCTCCAAGATGAATTCAACAAGAGAGAGAGGGAAGGGGAGACAGGAAGAGATAAGTTCAAATAGACATGCAAAGGGAAGAAAATAAGGAACATATAGAGAGAGTACTACAGGTATTGATCGACTTACGACCTATGCAACTTACGACCATTCGATTTTACGACCACAATCGCTAGCTACGACTGCTCCGCGTCTGGCAGCGCAAACGTTGCCCAGCTGGGCGTACAACAGTGCGGACCAGCTTCCGGCAGCACTACCGTCTCCACGTGCACCATTTCAGCTGTACATATAGCCTACTCAACTTACGACTAAATCGTGTTACAACTGGTCTGCCGGTCCCAATCGTGGTCATAAGTCGAGCACTAGCTGTATTTAGATTGGCACAAAAGTAATTGCGGTTTTTGCATTAAAAGTAATAGCAAAAACCACAATTACTTTTGCACTAACCCAATATTATTATTCAAGGACTCACAGAGATTTCCTTAAAGTCCACAGGGACAGGAGCCATTACCCTCCATGCTTCAGGAATGATTTGATTAAAGATACTAAGCAGGCATGTGACAATGTGAGCTTGTTCAATAATAATCCTCGACGGAACCTTACTCCTTTTATGAAACTGAGCCAAGTCTCTCTTTCCCTTTCTCCTCTTTCCCTTTCCCCTAGCTACTTTGCTTTGCTAAGTAATCAGACATGGATCTTATTCCCAAGATATTTATATTCTTAGGTAGATAAGACATTTAAAATAAGGAGGAATGCAATAAAATCTACAATGGAATCCCAGATAATAAGCCACAGGAGTTCAGAGGAGGGAGATGTAATTTCCAGTTGGAGTAGGGAGGGGATTATGGATTGTCATAGTTTTGAGTTTATTATTTATTATGAATGCCTAAGTTAAGTAGGGATGGAATGGGGAAAAGACATTTCCAGGCTGTGGAGTTGTCAGGAATAAATCAGGGAGGTCTGCAGTCTTGGGACAAAAATAGCATAAAATGATGAGATTATTCTGAGTGGAATGAAGGGTACACAGGCATATCAAGAAAGAAGTTTCAGGCCGGGTACAGTGGCTCACACCTGTAACCTCAGCACTTTGGGAAGCCGAGGTGGGCAGATCACAATGTCAAGAAATCAAGACCACCCTGGCCAACATGGTGAAACCCTGTCTCTACTAAAAATATAAAAATTAGCTGGGCTTGGTGGCACATGCCTATAATCCCAGCTACTCTGGAGGCTGAGGCAGGAGAATTGCTTGAACCCAGGAGGTGGAGGTTTGAGTGAGCCAAGATCACGCCACTGCATTCCAGCCTGACAACAGAGTGAGAGTCCGTCTCAAAAAGAAAAAAAAGAGAAAGCAGTTTCAGTGGTGTGGTGGGGCTGTAATCTGCAGGGCCCTGAGTGTTCATTGTCATAGCTTCAGATAATTGTTAGAAATGACCTGGCTTGCTGCCAAAGACAGGGCAAACTGGGAGGGACTAGATCTGCCCTCCAGGATTGAGCAGGAACTCTGCAGAAGTCTAGGCTGGCAGACAAGGCATTAGGAGTATGGCATAGATGACAAGTGGTCACCCAGACAATTTGGTACCGAGAGGTAGGAGACAAGTCTCAAGGAGGGAAGGTGCTGATACTGGGAAATACAGGAACAGGTGGCGCTTAGAAATGTAATCAGGACTAAGGGAATAAGAAAGTCTGTCAGCAGTTAGCAGGCTCCAGCCGCTATGCTCAGGTTCATGGGCAGACTTCCAAGCTCTGGGAGGAAACAGCAGAATGGAAAGCGAGAACCTGGGCCCCAGCCCCAGAGGGACCAGGCAGATTTCCAAGCCAGGAGTCAGACCTGGAACATGGGCCTCACCAGCAGTAAGAATGGTTCAATACTCCATTCCAGAGTGCTGAGCCAAAGTCTTTTAATGCCTTCTGCTTCAGGTTATGACTGATCTTCGATGCTGGGTTTACAGGTGGGAGCAAAGCGGTCCAGCTGTTTGGAGCAGAGGATGCAGATACTGGAGAAGCAGTCGGGGTCCACTGCTGGCTAAAGAGTAAGGGCTTTATTTAGCAGGTAAAAGGAAAACAGTGGAAAAATTAAAACAGAGGAATATCTTAATTGGAGCTGTATTTCAGAAAGATCACTTTGATCCTAGTGTGTAAAAGAGTTAAATGTGTCCTCACCTGTAACAAATTTTGGCCGTTCCCCTTCCTGAACACTGCTCCAGTGTGTTCACTTCTCTCCCTGCCTCCTTCTATTACTACGGCATAAACTATATGAGTCAAATTAATACAATTAATAAACTAATAAAATATTAATTTCACATGTTTCTTTTCATGTGGCTTCTGGAAAAAGTTAAAATTTATAAGCCGCTCTCATTATTTTCTGATGGGGCAGTGCTGCTCTAATCGTTTCTCCATATTGCAGTTAGATCTTTTTCAAATGCAAGTCTTCTCATGTAGCTCTACTGCATGAAATTTCCTCATAATCTCCATTGCCCCAGGATAAAGTCCGAATTCCTTAGCATGGCCCCCGCCCTCTTTGTCATCTGGCCTTAGCTCATCTCTCAACACTTCCATTGCACTCATCCTTCAGGTGTATCAAACTATTTTTGGTCTAGCCGTGAAGTTACTTTGTATTCTTTGGCATCCATGCCTTTGCTCATGCCATTCCTTTGCTTGAACTGAACGTTTCTCCCCTTTTCCATGTGTTAACTTTTGCCTCCTATAAAGGCCTCAGCTGTGGGCATACCTGACTTATTGACTGTGGATTAGGGGCCTCTCCTTGATGCTGGGGGCCACATCGTGTGCCTGCTCTATTATAGCATTTCTTGCACTATTTGCGAGGTCCTATTATCTCTTTCCTCTATCTAGCCTATATTGAAAGCAGGGACTCTGTATTGATCCTCATGGCATGCCCAGCACCCAGCACAGTACCTGGGACACAATAGCTGCCTGCATGATTGTATGAATGAATCAATGGGGCAGATGTACCAGGTGAAATGAACCCGAACCAGCATAGAGGTATTGGGGATGAAAACGATGAGACACTCATCAAGAACATAATTTGTGAGTACTGGCGACTATGTAAATTTATCTCTAATTACTGGTTGAGTATCCTTTATTCAAAATGCTTTTGGTCAGGTAAAGTGCCTTACACCTGTAATCCCTACACTTTGGGAGATAAGGCGAGAGAATCTCTTAAGGCCAGGAGTTTGAAAGCAGCCTGGGCAACATAGTGTGACCCCATCTCTACAGAAAACGTAGCTGGGCATGGTGGTATGTGTCTGTAGACATAGCTACTTGGGAGGTTAAGGCAGGAGGATTGCTTGAGCCCAGGAGTTTGAGGCTGCAGTGAGCTGTGATTACACTACTCTACTCCAGTGTGGGCAACAGAGCCAGACCCTTTCAATCAGTCAATCAAGAAAATAAAATATGCAAAATGCTTTTGTCTAGGCACAGTGGCTCACACCTGTAATCCCAGCACTTTGAGAGGCCAAGGAAGGAGGATCACTTGAGCCCAGAAGTTTGAGACAAGCCTGGGCAACATAGCAAGATCCCATCTCTCTTTTTTTTTTTTTTTTTTTGAGACGGAGTCTCTCTCTGTTGCTCAGGCTGGAGTACAGTGGTACGATCTCAGCTCACTGCAACCTCTGCCTCCTGGGTTCAAGCAATTATCCTGCATCAACTTCCTGAGTAGCTGAGATTATAAGCACATGTCACCACGCTGGCTAATTTTTGTATTTTTTTTTTTTTAAGTAGAGATGGGGTTTCACTGTGTTAGTCAGGCTGGTCTCGAACTCCTGACCTCGTGATCGGCCTGCCTCGGCCTCCCAAAGTGTTGGGATTGTAGGCGTGAGCCACTGTGCCCAGCTGCAAGATCCCATCTCTAAAAAAAAATAATTAAAAATTAACTGGGCATGGTGATGTATGCCTGTCATCCTAGTTACTCAGGAGACTGAGGTGGGCAGATTCTTTGAGCCTAGGAATTTGAGGCTACAGTGAACTATGCCACTGAACTCCAACCTAGATGACAGACTGAAATCCTGTCTCTAAACAAACAACACACAAAAACTGCTTGGGACAAGGAGTGTTTCAAATTTCAGATTTTTAAAAGATTTTGGAATATTTGCATCACACCAGTTGAACATCCCTAATCCTAAAATCTGAAATCTAAAATGTTCCAATGAGCATTCCCTTTGAGTGTCACATTGGCACTCAAAAAGTTTCAGATTTTGTAGCAATTTGGATGTCAGAATAGGGATGCTCAATCTGTACTAACGAGTAAGAAGAACTAATGCACTTCATTAAATGCCCAAGTCCTAAATAATATTATAAGTAGCAATGATGTGAACAAATGTTCTAAGGGAAAAAAGACATTCTTTTTAAAGTATTGTAATACTTGGAGTCAGAAGACTTGGGTTTGTGACTTTGGTCCAGAATTTATATTGTCTGTAGTCTTGACATTTCAGTTTTTTAGGTCATAAAATGGACATAGTAATACTTCTACATTTGGGTCTCATTGTAAGTATTAGGGGAATAAATATAGAAGCACCTTGCAAATTGAAAAGTGACAGAAAACACTAGTTATTGCCGATACGAAAATATTTATGCCTGCAAGTAGGTGATAAACATGCTGTAGTGATTACATTGTACAAATCCTGACCTGCCCAAATAATGTAAATCTCAAATAAACCATCCTAGCACAGAGGAATGTGGACAGTTTACACTTGTTGATGTGACATATTCCATCAATACAACTCATGGAATGAACTAATCAGAGAGCGAGGAAGAGGTGGCTTGATTGGGCAGCCTCCTTCCCAGTGCCTGGTCTGTGATGGCCTCACATTTGACCTCTAACTTTGGCTCACACTATTCCCTCTGCTTGGATTGCTCTCTTCTTCACTCCTGCATTGCTTCATGAAACTCCCAACCCGACCACCTTAAAACTCTACTCACACTTCAAGTCTCCTTCAGGATGCCTTAATGAGTTATGATTTCTTGTCTGAAGCCTCACAGCATTCGGTACTCGTAAACTTGTCTTTTTTCCTCTCTCAAAAGAGATCCCAATATCTAGTCCTCTCTTCCATTTCCTGGTCAAGGGTAGCACTAACACCTAAATATTTCCAAAGTGAGAATTGAAAGAGGCCTTTCCATCCAGCCCATATTCCTGTCCCCAGACATGTGCCAGACCTGTGCTAGAATGGCTGAATTAAATGGAACTAGCTGTAACATTAGCATTTGAATTTGGAATTTAGGGTCAGGATGGTTCCATAGAAGCCGCTATAGTTTGGATGTTTGTCCCCTCCAAACTTCATGTTGAAATTTGATCCTCAGTGTTGGAAGTGAGGCTTAACAGGGGGTGTTTGGGTCATGGGGGCAGATCCCTTGTGAATGGCTTAGTGTGATCCTCACTGCAGTGAGTAAATTCTTGCTCTATTAATTCCCACAAGAGCTGATTGTTAAAAAAAAAAAAAAAAAGAGCCTGGGACCTCCCCCTTGTCTCTCTTTCTTCCTCTCTCACCCTGTAATCTCTTACAGCTCCTCTTCACTTTCCACCATGAGTGGAAGCAGCCTGAAGCCCTCATCAGATGCAGCTGCTGGTGGTGTATTTGCAGAGCCATGAGTCAAATAAGCCTTTCTTCATAAATTACCCAGTCTCAGGTATTCCTTTATAGCAACACAAAATGGACTAAGACAGAAACCCACATTCGCCTGCTTCCCTTTTACTTGCTGACTTTGTTCATTCCCTTGTTTGTCTCCTCTCCTGTACTAGTCAGGGTTCACTACAGATACAGAAATAATAGGAAATATTTAATCAGGAATTGGCTTACGCGATCATGGAGGCTGAGAAGTCACATGATCTGCTGTCTGCAGCCAGCAGTGAAATTCGTTCTGAGTCCAGAAGGCCTGTGAATCAGAAGAGCCAATGATGTAAATCCCAGTCCAAGCACATGAAAAGATGAGATGAGATGTCCCAGCTCAAGCAGTGAGGCAGGGAAAAAAAGGGGCAAATTCCTCCCTCCTCTCCTTCTGTTCTGTTCAGTCTCTCAATGGATTAGATGATATCCACTCCTATTAGAGAGAGCAATCTATTTTACTGAGTTTACTGATGCAAATGCTGATCTAAATCCGGAGACACACCTAGAAACTATGCTTAATCTGGACACTCGTGGCTCAGTCAAGTGGACACATAAAATTAACCATCACACCTCCCTTACTTTAGATCCAGGACCAGTATATACAATTCAGTACTTTACACACAGTACATGTTCTGTTGAGGTCACTAAAATAGTTATGTATTTACCTGGCCCTTGTCAGAGGATTATTTGAGGGATTATGAGATTACATAAAATAAAACAAAAATATATCTCTTGTTTCCAAGGGACAAACACTATTACACTATTAAGACAAATCCGTGCTCAAGAAGAGGAGATGTAGTGCTATTCTTATTTAGGAAAAATGTGCAGTATTAGCCTATTTGGCATGTGTGTAAGCTAGGGGGCCGTGTCTAGGATTCTTTTTAATCTGTGATCTCTCTAATTCTCCCATTCTGTCTTCTCTGCCTAGATTGCTGTCTTCCCCTACCCACCCCTTCCTCTACTGCTTCTGATTAATTCTATCTCATCTTTTGGATCTCATCTTAGAGATTGTTTTCTTTGGGAAGTCTTTCTTGAATTCTGTGGGCTTAGCCTGTATACTCTAATAGCAGCTTTCTTTCAACATTTATCTTATGGTAATGTTAGTGCTTTGTCTGTCTCTCCCTCTAATCCATTAGCACCATAAGGTAGGTGCCTTGTCTGTCATGTTGAAAGTTAGTTCTCCCATGTGTAGCACAGTGTCTGGTATATATAGTGGTCACAAAATAAATATTCATTACATAATAAGTAGGTAAAGGCCAGAACAATTTGGAATCAGAGTACCTCAGAGTAACTCTTGGGATATTATTATAATCAAGGTGTTGGTTAAGTGCCTCTTTTACCTCCACTGATTCTGTTCTATATAACCGGGCATATTAATTGGAATATAGGTTTGGCTGCTTGTCAGATTTATGCCAGTTTAAACAAGAAGGAATTTTCTCTGTCACGAAACAGTCCAGAGATAGGCAGTCATGGACTGATATGGCAGCTTTGTTCAATGGGATAATATTAGATTGGTGCAAAAGTAATTGCTTTTGCCATAAAAAGTAATGGCAAAAATCGCAATTACTTTTGCACCAACATAATAGTCAGAAGCAGGCTTTTTGTTTCTTTTTTTGAGATGGAGTCTCACTCTTGCCCAGGCTGGGGTACAGTGGTACAATCTCTGCTCACTGCAACCTTCACATCCCAGGTTTAAGAGATTCTCCTGCCTCAGCCTCCTGAGTACCTGGGATTACAAGCACACGCCACCATGCCCGGCTAATTTGTTTGTGTGTGTGTGTGTGTGTGTGTGTGTGTGTGTGTGTGTGTGTGTGTATTTTTTGGTAGAGATGGGGTTTCACTATGTTGGCCGTGGCTGGTCTTGAACTCCTGACCTCAAGTGATACATCTACCTCCTTCTTCCAAAGTGTTGGGATTACAGGCATGAGCCACTGTGCCCAGCTCCAGGCTTTTTCTATCTTGACACTCCAGCATTCTATGGAGATGCCCTCATTTCCATGGTTCAGAGCCATGACACTATCCTAGGAGACCCACTTGTGTCCCAGAATCCTTGTAACCTACACCCAAAGCCAATTTGATTTCTTTTGGGTACTTGAACTGATTTGAGGACCTTCTGGACCCTGTAAGGCAACTTGAGTCTGGTATGGATTTATAGAATTAATCAAATTGAACAATTTCTCACTGCTTGTCTCGTCCACACCTTACCCTCAAGCCTTCTCAAGTGGGAAAGACTGGTAACTTAGCCTTAGTTGAGTATGTATGATAAGAATGCCAGCTGGTTCTTATGCCAAGGTCAAGCAGCCTTCAAGCAGGGTGGTATGGTTTACGGAGGCACAGGATACACTAAGTTAACAGAAGGGCATTCTAGCAAGTTATAAAAGAGAAATTGCTTTGAACAATATTAATTGTATTATCTATTTAGCTGCAATGAAAAGTATATGACTTACTTGGCTATCAGGTTGCCACAAAATACCATTGCACCATTTTTTATTTACAATGCCTTTCTGTTGGCTTTATGTTGTTCAGGAAATAAGTCATTAATTCTTATGACAAAAGTTTGAAATGAAGGCCAGCCCACTCTATCAGTTCTCCCCTCCCACGATATATATATACACACACACAGCACAGACAACACGTACATGTGTACACACACACACACACACACACACACACACAAAGAGAGAGGAAAATGGGAGAAGAATCAGGGTAGGGGTGAGAGCTGGGTGCAGCTTTCTAGAGCATTAGTTATTCATTTTGGTTTATTCAAACCAAAGTAACTACTCTTGCCCTCCCCCTTTCCCAAACTAAACATTTTCATTCTGTAGACCTCACTTCATGTCTTAGACAAAACAGGATCAGTGTGGGTCATTATGAGTTGATTCTGCCAGTTTAATAGGAAAATAACAAAAACCAAAGACCTGTCTAAATTTGTTCTTGGCAAAGGCAATATATGAGATATTTTCTGATTTTTAAAAAAGACATTATCTAATTGATATGCAATCCACAATGGACTCTCTAAAGTGGTAAAATTCACTTTTCTTTGTGTTTTGGTATGTCTCTGCATGAGTAGTTATATTTGTAGAATTTTGGTTAATTTTTCTTACAATTATATTTCCATTATATATGTTTTTCTTTTCTTTCCACCTTCTCAAAAGTTTTCCTTTAAAGAAGAAACTTTCCATTCTTGGTTTCATCCAAAAGACAAATATTTCTGGGAAAACACTGTGTTTAAGCTATTCAGCAATTCTAATGTTATGTAACTGACCACACTAAGACTTTCAATTAACTTTGGTTATGTTTTATTGAAGAGAGTCATAGAACAGAATAACTGGTGATAATTTTTTAAACTTTTGTATGTTTTTAAACAGGGTAAGCTCTCTTAAAATATATGCAGCATCTTTTGATAAGGGTAGAAAGTAAATCTCCTGTCTGAAGTATTCTAAAGTCCATTGACTGTATTCCAGGACTGATGCTAATGTGTCTGACACTAAGGCAGTAATTTTCATAGCTGAAATTCTTCTTTCTCTTCTTTCCCTCTTGCTTGTTTCTCTGATTATTTTTGTTTTTCCTTCTTCAATGGTGGGTGCATCTTGAGACTCTTTTTAGACTGCTTCTCTTCTACTAAAGGAAGAATCATGTGAATTCATGGTCTCAAATAATTTCCCATGTATGTACTATCTTACAAGTCACTTTCTTCATTTTTAGTATTATCTATCCTTTCTATCACTCTTCACTATATCTAATTCCTTTATCCCCAGAACTGAGCTGATGTTTTTTCTCAAAGCCTTATACCTTCTCATTTTCTCTTTATTTTCATGTCCGCACCACAGTCCTGGTGTTCTAGTCTTAAAATTTTGTAGTTTTGTGGGGTTTTTTGTTTGTTTGTTTTGCTTTACTCTATCATTTACTTGCAACATGCTGCCTATTATCAAGTTGCAACATTTATTTTTCCTAAATATCACTCAGATTCATTTATTTATTTCAAAACCCTTATATTGCCTCACTTAGCCTAGGTGGTAATTACTTGGTTTATACATTACTGTAATATCCTCCCCATGTCCTTTTTCCAGTCTAAGCTAACCTGTGGATAAGTATCAGAATCATCTTGTTCACAGATGAGGATACTCATTTTCACCACTTTTATTAAACATAGTAGTGGAAGTCCTAGCCAGAACAATAAGGCAAGAGAAATAAATAAAAAGAACCAAACTGGAAAAGAGGAAGTCCTATTCTGCCTCTTTGCATACAATATGATCTTATATATACATAAACCTAAGGACTCCACAAAAAAAGAATTTGTAGAACTGATAAGGGAATTCAGTAAAGTTTCAGGATACAAAATCAACATGCAAAAATCAGTAGTGTCTCTCTATGCCAATAATGAACCAGCTGAAAAAGAAATAAAGAAAGCAATCCCATTTATGATAGCTACAAAAAATATCTAGGAATAAACTTATTAAAGGAGGTGAAAGATCTCTACAATAAAACTCATAAAACCCTGATACAGAAATTGAAGAGGACACAAACAAATGAAAGACATTTCATGCTCATGTATTGGAAGAAATAATATTGTTAGAATAATCATACTACCCAAAGCAATCTAAAGATTCAATGTAATCCCTACCAAAAAACCAATGACATTCTTCACAGAAATAGAAAAAACAGTCCTAAAATTTGTATGTAACAACAAAAGAGCCAGAGTAGCTAAAGCAAAAAGAACAAAGCTGGAGGCTTTACAGTGCCTGACTTTTAATTATATTATAAAGCTATAGTAACCAAAGCAGCATGCTGTTGGTTTAAAAACAGACATATACACCAATGGAACAGAGTAGAGAAACCAGAAATAAATCCATGTATCTACAGCCAACTGGCTTTTGACCAAAGCACCAAGAACATACATTGGGAAAAGGACACTCTCTTCAGTAATGGTGCCATGAAAACTGGTTGTTCATATGCAGAAGAATAAAACTAGACCCCATCTCTCACCATATATAAAAACCAATTTCAACTGGATTAAAGACTTAAATGTAAATAAAACTACTAGAAATGCTTTAGGACCTTAGTCTGTGCAAAGATTTTACGGTTAAGACTTCAAAAGCACAGGCAACAGAAAAATAGGTAAGTGGGACTATATTAAACTAAAAACCTTCTGTATAGCAAAGAAAACAATTCACAAAGTGAAGAGACAATCTGTAGAATGTGAGAAAGTATTTGCAAACTATTCATCCAACAAGGTATTAATATCCAGAATATATAAGGAACTTAAACAACTCAACAGGAAAACAAAAAAAGCAAAAAACAATCCCATTGAAAAGTGGGCAAAGGATCTGAATAGACATTTCTCAAAAGGAGACATACAAATCACCAACAGGTATATGAAAAAAATGCTCAACATCATTAATCATCAGGGAAAGACAAAAAAGAATGGCTAATGTCAAAAAGACAAAAAATAACAAATGCTGGAGAGGATGCAGAGGAAAAGAAACTCTAATACACTGAAATGGAAGTGTAAGTTAGTATAGCCATTATGGAAAACAGTATGGATTTTGTTAAAAAAAAAAAAAACAAACTGAAAAAAGAACTACCACGTGATCCAGCAATGTCACTACTGGGTATTTATCCATTCAAAGGAAAAGAAATCAGGAAATTTGTATATCAAAGGGCTTCCTGTACCTTCATGTATATTTCAGCACCATTCATAATAGCCATGATATACAATCAACATAAGTGTACATCAGTGGGTGAATGGGTAAAGAAAATGTGATCTCACACACATACACACAGACACACAGAGACACATACACACAGACACACGCACACACATACACACACACAAATACTATTCAGACATAAAAAATGAAATTCTGTTATTTGCAACAATGTTGATAGAACTAGAGGTCAGTATGTTGAATGAAATGAGCCAGGCACAGAAAGACAAATATTGCATGTTCTCACTCATGTGGAAGCTAAAAAAAATGTTAATCTCATGAAAGAGGGTAAAATGATGATTACTAGAGAGGCTGGGAAAGGTGGAGGGGGATGAAAAAGAGGATGGTTAATGGGTGCAAATGTATAGTTGGAAGGAATAAGTTCTAGTCTTTGATAACACAGCAGGGTAATTATAGTTAACAGTAATTTATTGTATATTTCAAAATGACTAAAAGATTATTTGAAATGTTTCCAACACAAATAAATGTTAAATGGTTGAAATGATGGAATCCTAATTACCCTGATTTGCTCACGCTAATTGTATGCACATTGTATCAAACCATCACATGTACCTCATACATATGTATCAATAAAAAGAGTCTCTTGTTCACACTGTTCATTTATCTTTTAAGAAAATTTTTTAAAAATCTACCAACTTTATTCACACCTCATTTACCTGAACTCTATGGTCCACTTCTCCAAACAAATATAATCTCTTTCCATCTCCTTTGAATATGCCATTTGGAAGACTCCTCTTTCTTCCTCCCAGCATATATTTCTCCCTTTCTTCAAAGGTAGTGGTTAACACAGTCTTCATAAAAGCTGAAATTACCTGGCCTTTTAAGAGTGAGAACCACCTGACTTTTTCTCTGTCTCAGGACCACATTGTTATTCTGCCCTGTGTTCTTAATCTGTACTTGCTGATGTGTGGCTTTGTAACATCATGTAGTCATTTTCTTTTTTTTTTTTCCATGGATAATTGGTTCATTTATGCATTTCATTTTTGGATGACAGCATTCTGTGCCTTTAAACCATGCTGCATTTAAAGTATAACAACATGTCCAGTGCTTACACAGTTATTTTTTAATATTACCATTCAAAATACACTCCTATTACTGATTTTCACTGGTTTCTTTTAGTCCTTGAATTTTAAAATAGTATCTGAAGTGTAGAGCAGTTGAACAATCAAAATAATTCCAGTGAAATTTTTTTTTCTCCCCATTTATTTATTTTATTGCATTTTAGGTTTTGGGGTACATGTGAAGAACATGCAAAATTGTTG
>NW_016107348.1:4731286-4783196 GCF_001604975.1 Cebus imitator
AGAAGCTGTGGAGTTTGATTAGGTCCCATTTGTCTATTTTGGCTTTTGTTGTCAATGCTTTTGGTGTTTTGGTCATGAAGCCCTTGCCTACACCTATGATGTAGTCATTTTCTTTATGCCTTTTATCTGCTTTTAGGGTACAAGCAACTTTAAGGTACAGCCAATATCTAAGATTTATTTATGTCATTCAATTATAATTACTAAGCACTTGCTGATTTTTTTTTTTTTTTTTTGAGACAGAGTCTTGCTGTGTTGTCCAGGCTGGTATTGAGATTGTGGGCTCAAGTGATCCTCCTGCCTCAGCCTCCCAAATTGCTGGGATTACAGGCATGAGTCACCATGCCCAGCCACATTTACTGAATTTATAGCATGGTATCTATCTATATCAAATTATTTATTAAGCATATGCTATGTGCAGGCGCAGTCAAGAGAAAAAACTGACATTACCCATGCCTTGAAAGAGTTTACAGTCTAATGGGAGAAACAGACATTCATCAAATAATCACACAATTAAGTGTAACATTACAACTGTGATAGAGCTACAAAGAGAGAAATATGGTACCATGAGAGAGCACATAATAGGGGTATTTATCTGAGATGGGAGAGAAGAACAGAGAAGGATGTCCCAAAGATGAAGAAACACATGAGCAAAGGCTCTGTGAAGTGAGGGCGCCAGATATGTTCAAGACATTGAAAGAAGACTTGGGTGGCTGGAGCCCAGAGAGCACAGGTAGAGAAGTGGAAGGAAGCTGTAGCAGTAGGCAGGGGCCAACCTGGGCGAGGCCCTATGAAATATGAAAAGGCTTTAGGCTTTTACTCTCAGCAATGAGGAGCCCCTGGAGGGATTTAAGAAAAGGAAAGGACAGTATGGGGTTTTCAAGAAATCACTGTGATCGCTGTGTGGAGGATAAATTGAAGTGGGCAAGAAAATCAAGCATGGTGTTTTTCTATGTTGTATAGCAACTCAGTGTTGCTCATTGACTGGACAGTTTGTGGGGCTTATAGCTCTTGCTGTGATCTCTGTATCATGATGTTTGGCTTTAAGCTAAAAAATCTTGAGCTACTCAAAATATGGGCCTAATTTTTAACATAGCCTCCTAAGCTTTTGCAATTCATTGACCTAACATGTAGTTGTAATAGATAATGATAATGATGATAATAGACAACATTATCTAGTATCTATAGTCTAGTATCTAGTGTCTAAATAATAGAAAACATTATGGATGTTGCTGGGTACTGTGCGAAAGGCATGATGTGTATTATCTCAATTAATCCCTACTATAAGCCAATGAGGAAGGTGTTTGTATCCCTATTATTATTATTTTTTTTGAGATGGAGTCTCACTCTGTTGCCAGGCTGGAGTGCCGTGGTGCGATCTTGGCTCACTGCAACCTCCACCTCCCAGGTTCAAGCAATTCTCCTGCCTCAGCCTCCCTCCAGAGTAGCTGGGACTACAGGTGGGCACCACCACCATCTCCACCTGTTTTTTGTATTTTTAGTAAAGATGGGGGTTTCACCATGTTGCCCAGGCTGGTCTTGAAATCTTGGCCTCAGTTGATCCGTCCACTTCAGCCTCCCAAAATGCTGGTATTACAGGCACGAGCCACTGTGCCCGGCCTGTATCCGTATTCTCTTAAAAATAGGCTTAGAGGGGTTAAAGACCTTGCCTCAGAGAGAAGTGGTGGGTTTAGGACTTAAATCTAGTTGTCTCTAACTGCAGAGCCTTCACTCTTAGCTACTTTGTTATAGAAGTTCTAGTTTATTTTGGTTTTCAGTACCATTTCAATACCACTATTATGAAAAAGGAGATTCCTTCAGTCCCACAAAAAGATGTGATTTGGCTAATTGCCCAGTAACTCCTTCCTCAATCTTGGTCAAAGCCTCCATGGCATCAGGTCACCCATCTCCCATTCTGCAGGTGTTTTATTATATATCACACCACCTGACATTATTTCTGAGCTGGTGGTTATATGTTTTGATCTTTGCAACCATGTGAACAAAATTCTGGCTGGCTGTTCTTTTTTCTTTTACAGAAATCTATAATTAGATGACGTAATAATGCTCATTAGCCCAAGTTACAAATAGTATTTCAGTATCCAGCTTCCTCCTCAGGAGAGCATCATCAACAATTAAGAATAATTGCCAACAATTGGTGAACTATTGGTTGAAAAATGTTTGCCATCGTGGAGCTCTCTGCCTTTGGCCTGCCATCTGTTGAGTGCTATTTGCTTATGCTTCTTCTGTCTTCATTTTCTATACCCTAGGGCAGCCTCTTCTTTAGTTGTAATACATCTGCCTAAAGTGGGCTTGTAATTTGCTTGCCTAAATATAAAAATATAATAACAGAACATTGAGGATTTTTAACTCATATCTTATAGTACATCTGTGATAACTAATAAAATCAGCTTGGTCCCTCAGAAAATGGAAGCAATTGCCTACTGGTTACGGTGTGTTCAGAGGACTAGTCATCTTTAACCAAACATGCCTGGCTCTTCACCCTTAGCAAAGCGAGGTTGAAAGTTCAAGCAAAAAGCAGGTGAAACCCCAGTTATCATAGCTAGAAACAACCATAGCAGGATGCCCAGGTTAGACTGGAAAGCTGAGCATGGAAAGTTGATTGGTAAGCAACTCAGCTTGCAAGCCTGAAGAATAGGGAGAAGCATTTCATAGGGATATTGGAAGAATTAAATAGTTTGTGTTTTGACAATGCTTTCATATTGTTGGAGGAAGGAATCAAGAAGGACCAGGTTTATTTGCTTAGGTCCTCCTCCAAAATTTTTATGGATCTATAATGTTTATTATAGTTTATGAGTAAAATATTGCAAAAGGGAGATTATCAGTTTTATTCAAAAGTCCACTACCAGTGAGTGGGAGAAGATTCACATTAGTCTGCTTAGGTAGTGGTTATAGGTAAGTAGAGGCAATTGGTACTCAGTAGTACTAAGGTGTGGAATGGAAATCCTGCCCTCTCACTTATTTATTTTTCTTGGCATGGTTATTATTATTATTATTGCCCTCTCAGGAATGCTTTCCTGAGTGTAGGACTGGGCATAGGACAGTAGGACTAGCTGAGAGTAGGACATTATAGTGCAGCATTGAGATTGAGGATGACGAAGTCAAGGCCTTCTCATTTCTTACCATTTTATGTTGATATTGCCATCTTCAAGGCAAGTTTTGCTTTAAACAACTTTACTGAAGTATGACTGAGATGTAAAATGCTGTACATATTTAATGCATACAACTTGATGAGTTTGGGGATAAGTATACTCCCATGAAACCTCCATCACGATCCAAGCCACAGACATATTCATCACTTCCCAAAGCTTCCTCCTTTATTATTATTATCATATTCTTATTTGTGTGTGTGTGCATGTGTGTGTGTGCGCACGTGTGTGTGTGCCTGTGTGTGAAGAACATTTAACACAATATGTACCCTCTCAGAAAATGTTGAGTATATAATACAGTACTGGTAGCTATGAGGCACTGTGTTGTAGACCTGTGGTAGATCTCTAGAAGGTATTCATCTTGTATCATTGAAACTTTGTACCCTTTGACTGTAACCACCACATTTCTCCCAATCCCTCACCCTCACCCTGGCATCACCATTCTACTCTGTTTCTATGAGTTTGACTATTTTAGATTCCACATATGAGACCATACAGTATTTGTCTTTCTGTGTTTGGTTTATTTCAGGTCCATTTATGTAGCCACAGATGATAGGATTTCCTCCTGTTTTTAAGGTTGAATAATACTCCATTGCATCCATAATATTTTGACTATTGTGAATAATGCTGTAATCAATATGGGAGTGCAGATATCTCTTTGAGATACTGATTTAAATTCTTTTGAATACATACCCAGAACTGGGATTGCTGGATCATATGGTAGTTCTAGTTTTAATTTTTTTGGAATCACCATACTGTTTTCCATAGTGGCTATACCAATTTACTTCCCCAACAGCGTACCAGCGTTCCCTTTTGTCTGCATCCTCACCAACACTTGTCGTTTGTTTTTTAATAATAGCCATCCCCACAGGTATGAGGTGATATCGCATTGTGGTTTTGTTGCATTTTCCTGATGATTAGTGATACTAAGCATCTTTTCATACACCTGTTGGTCATTTGTAGGTCTTCTTTGGAACACTGTTCAGGTCCTCTGTTCCATTTTTTAAGTCAGGTTGGTTAGTTTGCTATTGAGTTGTATGCATTTCTTATATATTTTGGATAGTAACCACTTATCAGATACATCGTTTGTAAGCCAAGTTTTTATTACATACTTATGTCCAAGTACAACGTCTATTATATTTTCACTGTCCTTTTCTGTTATGCAATGTAATCTCTTACCGAGGCAAAAGTATAAAGAACACTCAGATTACAAACCAAAAGCAGTAAACAAATACAAAATTACATTAAAGGGAAATGGTGTGAGAGTAGGGAGAAGAGATACATTTTTATTCAATGCTTCTTATGTTGCAAGCACTCTATCAGATACTTTATGTAGTATATCTCATTTAATCCTCATGATAAGCATGACAAGAGACAAACGAGGAAAATAAGGCTGTGAGAAGTGAGGGTCAGACTTCTGGTTGGCAAGTGATCTAGAGCTGGAATTTAAACTCATATGCCAAATATCCCATCATTTACTTAGACACATAAATATCACTCCGTGTCACCCTACATAAGTACAGTCTGTCATAATTTTTGTATTTTTTACTTCGTCTTGCAGACAGAGAGGTAGAATAAAATGTAGAAAAATGTGGTGTCATAGAGACCAATGAATACATAAATAAATGAATGAATGGGGTATATATATTATATACTTCCATTTCTAGACAGAAAGAATTGGCACACCAGCTGTTTGCATTTGCTCTTTATTTATTGGCTCTGGTAAACTGTAAAGCAAGAAAAATTTTTCCTCCCTAGTTTGGTGCTCTTCCATACCTCTTTCCTCTTAAATGCTAGAATTTTTCTGTTGTTACTGTCAGTGCCCACCAAATATGGCAACACAAAACTATTCCTAGCAACATACTCATGCTTAAATATAGATCTTTCTCCCCTCTTAACTGATTTTTGTGTGTACCTACATTATTGTTAACTATAAGCACAATATACAGATCTCTAGAACTTATTCATCTTGAATAACTGAAACTCTATATACACTGAACAGCAATTCCCCACCTCCCTCCTTCTCTAGCCCCAGGCAATCACCGTTCTACTTTCTGCTTCTAAGAGTGTGGCTATTTCAGATATCTCATATAAGTGGGATCATGTAGTATTTGTCCTTCTGTAAGTGGCTTAGATTACTTAGCGTAATGTCCTTAAGATTCATCCATGTTGTTGCATATGACAGGATTTTCTTCCATTTTATTACTTAATAATACATTTTCTTTATCCATTCATCTGTTGATGGACATTTAGGTTGCTTCCACATCTTGGCTATTGTGAATAATGCTGCAATGAACATGGAAGTGCAAGTATTGCTTTGAGATCTTGATTTAAATTATTTTGGGTGAATACCTAGAATTGAGATTGCTGGACGATATGGCAGTTCTATCTTTAATTTTTTGAGGAATCTCCATACTGTCTTCCATAGTGGTTTCACTGTTTTGCATTCCTACCAACAGTGCACCAGGGTTTCAATTGCTCCCCATTCTCACCAACACTTTAGTTTTTATTTTACTTTATTTTATTAGTAATAGCCACCTTAACGGGTATGAGGTTATGTCTCATTACAGTTTTGGTTTGCATTTTCCTGGTGACTAGTGATGTTGAGCACCTTCTCATGTATGTGTTGGTCATTTGTATGTCTTCTTTGGAAAAATGTCTATTCAGGTGTTTTGCCCATTTTTAAATTGAGGTTATGTTTTTCTATTTAGTTGTAGAAGCTCTTAAAATATTGTGGGTATTAACCCATTATTAGATACATGATTTGCAAATATTTTCTCCTATTCCAGAGGTTGTTCATTCACTCTTGATTGTTTCATTTGCAGCACAGAAGCTTTTTAGTTTGATGTAGTTCCACTTCTCTATTTTTAATTTTCTTGCCTGTGCTTTTGGTGTGAGATCCAATAAATCATTGCCAAGTCCAATATCATGAAGCTTTCCCCCTATATTTTTATTTAAGTTTTTTGTGTGTTGCTATAAAGGGATACGTGAGAGGAGGTAACTTATAAAGAAAAGAAGTTTTTTTGGCTCATGGTTCTGCAAGCTGTACAAGAAGCATGGCACCAACATCTGTATCCGGTGAGGGCCTCAAGCTGCTTGAGTTCATGGCAGAAGGGTAAGGTGAGCCAGCATGTGCAGAGATCATGTGGTGAAAGAGGAGGCAAGAGAGAGATGGGGGCCATACTCCTTTTTAACAATAAGCACTTACTGGAACTAATGAAGTGAGAACTCACACAATACCTTGTAGGATGGCACCAAGCCATTCATGGGGAATTTGCCTCCATGATCCAAACACCTTCCATTAGGCCCTACCTCCAACACTGGGGATCAAATTTCAACATAATATTAGGAGGGTCAAACAAACCAAACTCTTGTAATTTGTAATTTTCTTTAAGGAGTTGTATAGTTCCAGTTCTTATGTTTAAGTCTGAAATCGATTTTGAATTGATTTTTGTGTATGGTGCAAAATAAAGTTCCAATTTCATTCTTTTGCATGTGATCTAGTTTTTGTGCAAATGTTTTCCCAGTATCATTTGTTGAAGAGCCTGTCTTTTCCTTGTTGTGTATCGTGGCACCTTTATTGAAGATCAATTGACCGCATATGCTTGGGTTTATTTCTGGGCTTTCTGTTCTGTTCCATTGGTCTATGTGTCTGTCTTTATGTCAGTACCATAAAGTTTTGATTACTGTAGCTTTGTAATATGTTTTCAATTCAGGAAGCATGAGATCTCCAGCTTTATTCTTCTTTTTCAAGATTGCTTTGATTATTCAGGATCCTTTGTAGTTACATATTAAAGATTATATTTGCTATTTCTGTTAAAAATACACTTGGGATTTGGGGAGGGATTGCATTGAATATGCAGAAAGTTTTGGGTAACATGGACATTTTAACATATTAAATCTTTCAATTCATAAACAAGGGATAGCTATTTATGTGTATCAGCAAAAAAACTATAAATAAACAAATTCAGTAAATTGTAAAAGAAACATTAATGTGTTTCTATATACTAACAACAAATGATCTAAAAATGAAATTTACAAATCAATCCCATTTACAATAGTATCACAAAGAATAGAGTACCTTGGAATAAATGGAACCAAAGAGATGCAAGTCTTGCTCTCTAAGAACTATAAAACATTCCTGATCTCCTTTTGACAAAACTTGGCCTATCCTCTCAGGACTCTATTAGGTCAAGGGAAGGCGAATGTGGTAAATAAACACTAACTGAGTTATAAATGGCTTACTGGTTTGTCTGCTCACATATTGACCAGGAATACTTTAACCCAAAGGTATAGGTAGTAAGGTAATATGGACTGAACTGTCTACTGATGAAATATTTTTAAATGAATATAAAATAATTGTAAACTGCAACACATATTATCAGGTGTAAATACAAATATTCTTGGAAAGCCTCTCTGAAATGTTAAAGTAATTCCATGAGAAGACATCATTTCAGATTTCCTAGTATTGCATACATAACATGCTTTTCAGTGAGTATGGATAAATATGGTTTGGGAGAAAGTACAATAAGGAGGCAGTGGAACTTTTTTGGCTTATTTACCATGTGCTTATGATTTGCATGCATTATTTCATTTGATCCTCTTTCAAACCCTTTCAGGTAGATGTTTGTCCCATTTTACAGATGAGGAAATTAAGGCTCAGGGTAGTAGCATTCAGGTTCCCTCACTGCAAGGCTGGCTGTGAAGCTGGATCCATTTGCCTCGAAGCCAATTCTTTTCCCTTTACACAGTAAGTGGCCAGCCAGGGAACTGGTGGAGTACAGAGAAGGGTTAGTAGATCCGAAACCCAAGTGGGGCCTTGTGAATTATAAGCTGCTCTGCCCAGGAAGGTTTCCTGGGAGACTGAAGTTGAAGAAACTGCTTAATATCCCTGAAACGGAAACATTTCAGTTATTGCCAAATGTGTAGCCAAAAATCAGGTTAAAGTAGTGGTGAAATTAATCTTACAGGTTGCTTAACTGTTCTCAGCTGCGTTTTGTTGTCTCCACGATCACCTAAGAAGTCCTCGAGCGGTGGGCCTGGGGTCCTAAGGATGGCTTAACAAGCAGGGAGGTAGGGCCTCCACACGATTTTCCTGTGGTTCCCAGCGACATTCTGTCCTGATCATCACAGAAGGATTTAGTCTATTGTTTTTTGTTTGTTTTTTAAGTTATAGAACAACCACTTCAGCTTGCTAACAGGCCATCTCCTCTCGATATAGTCACCGTGCCCTGTAGGTTCTGGTTATATGAGGATAACCTGGCTAAGTGACTTGACGATGTTCTCAAGTGTCCACAGATCCTTTTGTTTTTCCTTAATGCGCCCTTGCTGTCATTTATTCTGTCCTCCTGGGAACATCGGTACACTTGATCTTCTAAATTTTAAGCTCATCATATATTTACTATTAACTGAAGCCCAGGCCTATGCTTTAGTATGGCAATTAGTGGGAGACCTATTTTTTTTTTTTTATTGAAGGTGATTAAATTCATTTGGGGTGAATGGTATGAAAGACATGAGCCCTAAAGGTGTTTGCAACTGGCATGGAATTCTGGCAGGTGCCAAGCTTAACTGCATTATCATCTGGTATCTCTTGCTGTTGACTTATTAAAACTGGATCTAAAAAATGTAATAATCTTTTATCCCTATAGCAGATCTTTCCATTGTGATAAAATTCCTGCTGGTAGTCTTCTGATGAGGAGCTTTTCCCTGTGGCTGTGATCCCACAGTGTCCCTACAGTACAGACAGCTCAACCCATGGTGGCTACTCACAAAGACTCACAAAACCTCCAGGACACTGTCAGTCCCAGCAAAGCCTTACCCGGCTTTGTTCCCTTCCCATTCACAATGGCCAGTTACTGGATAATTGAGCCTTATCATAATGGGTGGTGAAAAGAAGTCCACCGCCGATGCAGGAAAGGGTAGAGCCCCTGGGCACGGTTTTGGAATACCCTAGTGTTCTCTGACCTTATCCTTTGTCGTAATGAAAAACTTCCTGGCTTCTAGTATTAGGGCTCTCCCTGGGGTCATTCTGACTTCCTTATTCTAAAATCCAAACAGATAATAGGCCGATAATGGAAGTTTTTCGGACTTTCTCCTTCCATTGTTTTAGCGAACGAAGAAGGCACACACCGATCCTCCATCACGCACTCAGTTCTATTTTGGCACCTGGTGACCGTCAGGAAAACCTGATAAACTTGAAAGTGTTGTTTCCCAATCACCTTCAGAGCTGGAGAGACGCTTTCCTGCTAACTTTATCCATGGGACTGAAGAAAGGGAGAGCGTGCTCACAAGCACAAACAGGAAAGCCTTACATCACGGAGTGGCGTGGGGAGGAGTCTCCTCGCTCGCTCGCTCGCCGCGCTCCCTTTGTGGCCGAGTCGCGCGCACCAGCGGCGGCGGGGGCAGCGCGGCGCGTGTCTGCGCGGCGGCCGCTCGGGGACCCGCACCCGGGCGAGGCGCCGCGGGGCTGAGCCCGGCAGACACCGCGTTGGCCTCCGAGCAGGGCGCACCATGCAGCGTTCGCGCACCGGAGAGAAAACTGAGAATGAAATTGCTTTGGCAAGCTAAAATGGTAACGAGAGCTCTCTGCCTTCTCCCGAGGCTTCTCTGGTGGGGAATCTTCTCCCGCTTTCGCTGGGCGTGTTTTGGACTCCCTTGGAGTGATCCGATTCCATACTTGTGAGCTAAAGCTCTCTCCCTCCGCTTTGTATTCCTCTCTCTCTGCGTGTCTTCTCCCTTTTCTCAGCAAATTGCCTGTGGTGTGTCTGGGGCAGATGCATGTCAGAAGGGGAGAACTTTGAAGGAAAAAGAACTGTTAGTCTAGGTGAACCGCGGAGCGCTTCTGCGTCCCAGCGGCTTTTTAACACAAACCTCAGGTTTAGCTGGGGACATAGAAATCCAGGGGGTCGTTGCCCAGAGTTTAGTAGAAGCTGCCTGATGATGTGTTTCTTTTTCTGCACTTGCCAGATTATTTTACGGAAATAAAAACTTTCCACCCCCGCTAACTTTGTGGGCTCCAGAACAATGAGGAGAAAAATACAAGCAACCACTTCCAAAGGAGTGAGGACTCTTGGCATTTTAAACAGTTGTTTGTGTCTGAGTTTAAAATCTGGTTTGTTCAATGACTGAGCCACTTTAAAAAGTACAAACTTTTTTTTTTTCCAAAAGAATTATTTTTCCTTTCACTTAAGAGGACAAGTAAATCAGGACTAAACTACAGTTTCTTTATGAAGAAAAAGAAAGACTTCAAACAAACTATTTATGTGAGCAAGTCTAGGAAAAATAACTAAATGGAAAAGTCCAGGGATCCTGATACCACAGGAAGGGGCTACAAGCCAAGAAAATCTCAGCATTCCCTCTATCAAAATGTGTTGTGCATTGCTCGGATTGTAATATTTTGAACAGCCCATCTTGTGCCCTGAGTGCTGTTGTAAGCAGCAAAGCAGCTGGGATAGATTGTGGTTAGCAGAGAGGCAAAAAAATCACTTGAATCCAGGAGGCGGAGGTGGCAGTGAGCTGAGAACATGCCACTCCCCTCCGGCCTGGGAAACAGAGTGAGACTATCAAAAAAAAAAAAAAAAAATACTCTTTTTCTTTCTCTTTATCCCATCCTTGGCAGAGCTCGATTCAGGACTGGGGTGAAGAGGTAGAGGAAGGAGCTGTTTACCATGTCACCCTCAAAAGAGTCCAGATTCAACAGGCTGCCAATAAAGGAGCAAGATGGCTGGGGGTGAGTAAAGCTGGCAAGACGCTGAACCTTGGAATTTCAGTGTCTGTTGTTCTGTGAATATCATTATTATTTAACAGAGGCAGGCTTTTTTTTTTTTTTTCTTCCTCTTTTNGCAAGATGGCTGGGGGTGAGTAAAGCTGGCAAGACGCTGAACCTTGGAATTTCAGTGTCTGTTGTTCTGTGAATATCATTATTATTTAACAGAGGGAGGCTTTTTTTTTTTTTTTTTTTTTTTTTTTTTTTTTTTTTTTTTTTTTTTTTTTTTTTTTTTTTTTCTTTTTTTTTTTTCTTTTTCCTGGCTTTTTTTTTTTTTTCTTCCTCTTTTGGCCTTAGAAAATGCTAATGACCAAGTGTTTGCACTAGCTGAACAGGTCTCTTTTTGTATTTAATATTTTCAAAAGCATCTTCCCTAGGTTTGTCAATAATTCAGAACCTCTTAGATTCATCTTGAGGTCTTTGGCAAATAGATTGGGGGTGGAGTGGCAGAAAATGACACACAGAATACAGGCCCAGAGAGCGGCATTCTCTTAGACAACAGCCATAAGCAACTTTGCCCAAAAGGCACCCTTGTCTCTCTCTGCCCTCTCCCTGTTGATGCTGTCAGTGTCTGCCTTGCTCCTGTAGCTCTAGGAGGTACCCAGAAGGCTCAGGAGACAGACCATTCCAAGTCTGCTTCCTTTGAGGGGTGGCAGATTTCCTATTGTGATCTCTTTTCTATACCTTGGGAGGAGACTAATGGATGCTTAGTGGCCATGACTGTGTGTGTAGAGTAGTGGGCCTTTGGAAAAATGCTGCTTCTGTAAACAGACTCTTTTCCACTGAGATTCTAAAATATTACGTCAGGTCATGCAAGTTTTTAGGTATAACCTAGTAGATCTTTCAACACATCCTACATAAAGCAAATGTGAGAAATAGAAAGCTTGGCAACAGGATCACTGCATGAGCAAATGTCAAACATGGAAGAACGAAGGGATTCTTGATCTGGAAAGAGAAGTAATTCTCAGACCAAGCAGTGACAGGCGACCCAAAAAGCCTTGAGAGGAAAAATAATGGTTGGCTGAATAGAGGGGATGGAGTGTGATTTCACCTGGCTGGCCTTATTCTGGCTGATGGGCTTGAGAGTGATAAAGATTTATGCGCTTGAATCCCATCTTTACCGGCTTCGAGTCTCCAAAAACTCAGAATATTTTGAGCAGCGTTCAGAGGTGGAGTGTGAAGAGGGAACGGGCACAAAATTGCATAGGACCTCGTGTTAGGACTAGAGGTAATGTGCGACTTGTGACTCCCGGGAATTTAAGGCAGGACGATGGCGGATGGCTGGCAGCAGTCACTTCCTCTGCCGACACAGGCATCCACTGCCTCAGGCTTCCCCAGCTGCTTCAGTGCAGGCCTTTCCTGCTACTGTACTTTGGGCCGAGGCATCACCCATGAAGGCCGTACACTCTTAATGACATCTGCAGGTGTGGTCTGAAAAGACAGGAGCCTTCCAGTGAGAACTAGAGGTCTTCAGTTACCAAGTACCTACCTTCCTCAGAATATGATTTTAAAATTAAGTACGTACATCACCAGCAGACCTGGACAGGGAAAGCAGAACTAGACTTCTGACAAGTCACCACTTTGTTTTGGTGGTTGTATGTATTTTATTTAAATGTGGCGTCCATGTGGTTTGGCCTCTAGCTATTTTAGAATGATTCACAACTTCTGAACCAGTTGTCTTCAAAAGGGTTATTGCATTTTTTTGGTATCAGGTTATTCTTCCCTTCCTAATGAAACTGTATTGCTTGGGTGCCTATTTTAGTTTTTAGCCACATACTAGTGATGAGTAAGTCATGGGAAATGGAAGGATTCATGCTATAGGCCCCACATCTACAAACCATCATGTATTTCGACGCTCAGAGGTATTTGGTAATCCCCACTGACTGTTCTCTTCTCTGGACTTCACTTGTTTTCTTCTCTCTCCCTTTTCCCAGTGTTCTCAAATTTATACAGAGTTTAGAGTTGGTTCACCCTGGATTCAATAGCAGATGTGAAATATTGAGGAGGATGATGTGGAAAGATTGGTTCTAGTTGATGGAGGAATCCATTCCCCTTGCCCCCATTTCAATAAAGTGTGATTTACTGCTACCAGCCTGCTCCTTAACTGGAAGTTCCTAGGGGCTCTCCAGCTCTCATCTATATGTTTTCTTGTCTTAGGTGTCCTGTTGGGAAGTTCTGTTTTTGTCCTTGAAAATTCCAGACTTAATTAAAGGTGACTCAACCCATTGAGCCATAGCAATTACAAAACCTTTCTCTTTAGAACCGAGTGGCTTCCCCATGTTTGTTTTCCTGTAGTCCGGTAACCCTTTCAAAATTCTTCAAAGTAACTAGTTTCAGAGTTACTAGAGAATGAGGTCAGGTGAGGAAATTACTGCAGTATGACAACAGCCTTCTGAGGAAGGTACTGTTATGATTCTGTCTATCTGTCTGTCTGTTTCTCTCTCTCTTTAACATGAGGAAACTAATGCCCAGAGAGGTTAAATTGCTTGCCAGGGTCACACAGCTATGAAGTGGTAAACACCAGATTCAAACCCAGATGGTTAGCTCCTGTTGTGACGAATTTCCTGGGACCTTAAGGCTGTTTCCATAGTAGTAGAAAAGAGCATTGGCTCAAAAGACTGAGGGTGCTTTGGGTGTGCTTTTCCCTAGATGTTGCAAGACCTGAGAGATGTGGCTTTCTTCATGTCTAGAATGATAACTTGAGCTGCAAATTGAGGTATTTGTTGTGAAGCTATGTATCCCATTGATAAACTCACTTTGGAGGTTGAAAACAGGGCACGTTGAAGATACGAAGATCCGTATGAGGTTATGCAGCACATGAGGGTGGGCATAGCTTTGTTATGTGTCTGTGATGCTTATTCCAAATGCCTAAAAGATGGAACATAATTTTTGTATTTTCTAATACTCAGATCTCAAAACATAATTAAGATTCAATTTTGGGGAGGACAACAAAATAATTGCAGCTCCTCACATGTGAAGTATAATATAGTCCAAAACATTTAGGTCATTCTCTTCATTTTGTCTGTTAAATTTTGTGTTCAGTTGATCTTTTGAAGTAAAACTCTGTGGTTGGTTGGAAAACTACAACCAAGTATGTCCCAGGCCCAGTTTACTTATACATGCAGCTGCATCCTTGCCCACTGAGAGTGAGGTTCTGTTGGCAACCTTGAAAAACCAAATGTTATTGAAATGCTGACCTATTTTCCCTTTACGATAACATCTTAGGCTGGGATAATTTTACCCACCTATAATTCTCAAAGAAAAATGACTTCAATTATGTCACAAAATTACAAAAATCTTAGAACTGGAAGAGACATTAAAGAGCAATTTTGGGCCTGGCACAGTGGCTCATTCCTATAATCCCAGAACTTTGGGAGGCCAAGGCAGGCTAATTGCTTGAGGCCAGGAGTTTCAGACCAGCCTGGGCAACATAGCAAGACCCCATCTCTACTAAAAAATAAAAATAAAGTTAAAAAATGAGCTGAGTGTGGTGGCATGTACCTGTAGTCCCAGCTCCTTGGGAGGCTGAGGTGGGAGTATCGTGTGCGCTGGGGTGATCAAGGCTGCAGTGAACCATGATTACGCCACTGCACTCCAGCCTAGGTGACAGAGTGAGACTCCATCTCTTGAGAAAAGAAGTAATTTCACCCAGACATTCACTTATCTTGCGATTTTTGGAAGAGCAAAGGGTCAAAACTTGTTATTTGTCTTTGGTCCCAGTGTTGTGGTTATATATGGACAATGTAGATAATGTAGAAATGAGTTAAGAAAATATCAGTATCCTCTGGAAGCAGGAAGTGTAGCATTTCAGGATGAATACTCAAAGGGACACAGTAAAAGAATTCAACTGTTAGGGAAGGGCTTTGGTGTCAAGAGTTCATGCTGCTGTCTTCAGAATATGACAGACTCATCAGGGTCCAAAAAATATGTCAAGCCTAAGATAAGTTCCGAGTGCAGATATTTGTTTTACATGCAGGATCATGAGTGCTAGGTCACCTCTGCAAAATCTGTGGGCAGTGGAATGGTCAGTGGTTAGTCACGTGGCTCTTCTCAGTCCTGTACTTCCGTGGTCACGCAGTCCTTGTGATAGGGCACTGGGGCCTTTCTGCCCTGTGTCCAGTATTTGTCACACAGTTTCCCACATAGCCTCTTGATAAATGTTTGTGGGGCCGAGTTGAAATGCGAGCTAGCTGGGAGGCTGGTAAAGAGAGTGAAATAGAATGGAGAAAGTTGAATATATGTAGGAATAAAAGAAACTAGAAACATTAGGTAATAGAGTGTGGCATTTGGGGAAATGGCGGCCACTCGTGGGTTATGCTGGTACAGTGGTAAGATAACCATTTGTCACATCTGGATTGAGAAGTTGACTCTCACTTGCATGTTTGATTTGGGTTGACTGCCTGGCATTTCCGTATTGTTGCTATCCATGTTGCCTTCAAATGGCATACAGTTCCTGGAGTTTTCAGCTAATTTCACTTCTGGGAACCTTGTCTAATCTCCCAGCTCTGAATGAGGCGTCTCTTCTCCGTGCTCCAGAGGCGTTCTTTGCCTCCTGGTCGTGCATTTACCTCCCTCTGTTGTAATTGCCTGTCTACTTCTTTGTTATCTCCCGTTAGACTGTAAGCTTGCAACCATGGCCATCTAGTTGGCAGAAACTCAATACATGTTTGTTGAATGAATAGATCATGCCTCATCCTTCTTTGGGGGACTGATATTATCTTTATAAGTATGAATGCGTGGTTGCTTCTCATTTAAAACAAAGTCTACATGAGGATGTTCACTTGCAGAGAAGAAGAGAGGGGCATGGGAGCAAGAAAAATCAATTAGACAATGATTATAGCTGTCTTACACCCTTTCTGGAACAAAGCAGGGCACAAAGGTATCAATGATTCATTTTAACGAACATTCCCCAGTGCCTTTCAAAACTAAGAGGTCCAGTTGTACTTCTCTTGCTGCTGAATGTTCAAGGAAGAACGGCAATGCATGAGTTAAAAAGTGTTGGCTAGCATTACAATTATGTGTGGTTGGAAAGTGCAGGAGTGGCATTTTAGAACCGTCAGGAGATAGGCCCTAGAGGAGCCTTTAGTTTACAGTTGGTCATCCTTTTTTCATCTAGGAGAACAGGCCCTCGGGTTGCATTATATGTGTCTATTGGAATGTTTAATTTAGGCTTTAGAAAGTCGATTTCAAAATTTAGCAGTCATCTGTAGATGAGCCAACTGGTTTTTTAAAATTTTGACCTTAGAAATGTGTTTTTAAAAGAATTAATCTAATAATAGGGTAGCCTCTACCAATCAAGAAAATATAGTAATTTGAATTGCCTGAGATATTATTACATTGGATCCTTTTGCTGCCTTCAAAATCTATTGGGATCTGTGTTAGGAATATGTGACATGGAATCAAGAATATCCATTACAGTTCACCAATCCAGGGAATACCCAACTGAGTTCAGAATACATATCCACTCCCAGCAGATACGTAATGGCATAAACATAAGAGGCACATTCATTCCTTAATACTTAAAAGTGTATATTATGTTAAAACAATTTTATGAACATATTTTATCTTATTTCCGTGAAATTATAAAGAAAAAGTTTCTTGGAGTTTTACTGTTAGAAAGAAAATGAGGGAAATAAGGTAAATACTGTGCCTTTTCACTTTAGAACTTAGCTGGAATTTGTCACTGCCCAATCCTACTCGTTTTAGTTTCCTTTGTCCAGAGTATACACATCTCTTTAAGCTTCCCCCTTCTAAATAATTAGAATCTTTTGAGTGTCTTACATGTTTTATGTTAAGATATGCAGAAATACGCTACATAGGAAAACATTCTAATTTGTACCATCATATACTTTTTACATAAAACATTAATTTCTATAAACAGAGCAAGAAAAGTATTGGTTAGATGGGGGAAGACAAGAAGCGTTGCCTCATTCCACCAGAGCTCAGCTCTGTGTCTGATTTGCCCACGGGTGTGGCCATCTCCACAGAGTTGATGTGGAGTTCTTTGGAGACTTTGGCAGTTTCTGGGTCATTTGCTAGTAAACACATCCAGTGTGAACCCTCTCACTGCTGTTGCGTATTTGTGTATGATTCTGTCATTTGTATTTGAGCCTGCTAACCTCTCTTTCATACTATTCACTTATTATCAAAAGCTACTTTATGTCAGACACCATGTTAAATCTTGAGAATGCAAAGTAAAATACTCCTTGTTCTAGAGGAACTTGAGGGAGACAAAGTTAAACCAATTACAATATGTTGTGGTAAGTGTGACCATTGCTAGGGGAGCCCAGAATCAGGGGCATTTAAATCAAGTGGGAGTGACAGGTAGGCAGTCCAGGAAGGCTGCACAGAGGAGAGGGCCCATCAGTAGAGAAGTGACAGATGAGTAGGAGTTAAATAAGGGCTAGGGCCCTGGGGGCCAGCATTCCAACCAGAGATCACAGCCTCTGGGAAGGCATGGAGGCCTGAAATGAGGCTTCCCATGTGAGGCTGAGCCTGGGGAAGAGGTAAGGGAACCTGATGGGAAAGTGGCAGGAAAGGGGGCTGGAGAGAAAGGCATGAGTCACGTCGTGGAGAACCTGGAGTGCTAAGCTATGGCATCTGCTTTATCTTTAATGTTAGCATAGTCATGGAAGAGTTTTAAGCAGAGTGGTGTGGTCAGATTTGCATTTTAGAATAATGACTGACAGCTGCAGGGGAGATGCATGGAAGGGAGCCAGACTGGAGCATGGGGACCCCGGAGGAGGCTTTTTTTTAGTGGTAATGAGGTCAAGAAAGAGGGATGAGAGCCTGACTAAAGCTGTGGCGGCAGAGTGGACAAGGTTGGTGGGGATGAGTGTAGGCGGGGCGCAGGGCGAGGAATCCTGTCCGGCACACTGGTTTCAAAGAGCAGGTCAGCAAAAGGCTTTCTGGAGTCAGTGTTATCCTCTTCTCACTGGGTGACATGTGCTGGGGAGACTTCAGGTCAGCCTTCCTCCATATACACCAGCAAACGCCTGCGTTCCTCGCAGAAGGCTCGGCAGAAAGACCGGGTCCAGGCATGCCTGATGTGTCCTGTCTAGAGACGAAATCTCAGTTTAGGCTCACCATGAACAAGGCAGAAAGCACTGCTTGACTTCTTAGATTCCAGAGAACTTTGCAGAGCTTGTGGTTTCTTTTTCTTTCTTCCTTTCTTTTTTTAAAGTCTTCTGTTTCCCTACAAACCAAATTGAATCTGCAGCCCATGGAGTGTGAATAAATATGGAACCCGCAGGACTATGATTAGAGAGTTGTGTTTTAGAAAACAGCAGTTAAACTTACAATTGAGTTGTTAGGGACACAAGAAATTTTATGGTTAGGTGTCCTGATCTTTTTCCATCTTCCTACACAGTGCCTGTAAATTCGTTGTGATACTTTTTGTCCTAGCTGCTGACATTACTGCTCTTGAAGGCTCACTCTGATTGCTAATTCTCACTCCTTGTATAAAAGAAAAATTGTAGTAAGATCCAGTGCTTCCTTCGTTTATTGCTACTACCTCTCAGTCTCACTCTCTCGCTCAAATACACACACAGCCTATATATTACAATCTCTTTTCACATTTTATTTTTTTAGGATTTGGTTCATCTTTATAAAGACACTCATGGCCTCTTCTACATGATTGATCAAAGCTTGACTTTGTCACGTTTTGCTTGGTTTCCTTTAATTGTGTCATTATTGAGATTGTTTGACTTTACTCTGAGAACTGCTTTTAGTTTAAAAAAAGAATAAAAACAGAGGAAGAAAGAAAGGGCTAAAAGTAGAACAAGCTTACAACATTTGGTAGAAGACACCACCTTGTAGGAAGCTCAGTCAGTCTTGTACAGAGACAGAGAGAGAATCATGTCATTTCCCACCGATCCTTTTGTCTTATCATTGTAGAAATACCTGTGCCTTTCCACCGATGTGACTGCCCATTTTCCCCAATGCTTTGGGCCCCTGGCTGGCCTGTTTCCTCAAAGCCACCTTCTCCTTTAAATTATGCAGCATGTGTGACTTCTGAAGATAACAGTGGTGGTGGTTGCGGTGGGGTAGGGAGTTGTTGGTGGTTCTAGATCTTTTTTTAACTCGCACAGACTCATTACCCTACATTTTCTCGCATTTAATTGCTCATGCCATCTGTGGTCCATTCATTTGAATTTGTTTCAACACAGTTAATCTAATCCTATGTAAACTCCCCCAGAAGATTTTTATATTTTCCTTTCCTGCAAAGAATTCAGCAATTCAACTTTTTTTCCGCTTGTTTCCTGCTGATTTAAATACTCATTTTCATCTTTTGTAAAAATGAAGCCAAGGTTGAGTATTTCCAGTTTCTTAATTCTGAAGACAATTTGAAGTCAAAAAGCAAACCTTTTCTTCTAGGGTAGGATGTCTTTGGTCAGTTGCATCAACTGAATCGCTCCACAACCCTCTTGCTAGCAATTCTTCCATAGTTATATGCTGTTCTTATGCCTATAACTTCTGTTACTACTGGTGTTAGAGCTAGTCTGTGGACAATATTTACCTAAGAAAAGAACATTTAAGTATGTAGGTAAAAATAACTGAAACTGGATTAGACGTTGGCTAAAAATAAAATGCTTTATAGTCATGACTTTTCCAATTAAAATTGTAGTACTTCGCTGGGCCATGGTGGCTCACGCCTATAATCCCAGCACTCTGGGAGGCCCAGGTGGGTGGATCACTTGAGGTCAGGAGTTCAAGATCAGCCTGGCCAACATGGTGAAAACCTCTGTCTCTACTAAAAATACAAAACTTAGCCAGGCATGGTGGCAAGAGCCTGTAATCCCAGCTGCTGGGGAGGCTAAGGCAGGAGATTAGCCTGAACCTGGGAGGCGGAGGTTGCAGTGAGCAGAGATGGTGCCCCTGCACTCTAGCCTGGGCAACAGAGCGAGACTCCATCTCAAAAAAAAATTAAACTGCAATACTTGAAATTGTGTATTGAGATAACTGATACTTCTAAATAGAAAACTCAGGTGAGTGAAGCATTTGATTAGTTTGTGAAGCACAGGGAGAAAGACTTGCCACTTTCTGTCCAAAGGTTGGCTCCTTCTAAAGACATGACACAATAAACACATCTGATTTAAAAATGATTTTAGGGCCCAGTTCCATCAAGGCCTGGCTGGGGAATTAGCCTAGTTGGGGACTTCGCAGACACTGGCACCTCCTGGCTGCTGTTCCTTTTCAGAGGTGTGTTCAGCAGGAGCCCTGGTCTAGGGAGGTAGCTTAGTGCAGTGGTCAAGAACCTGTGCTTTAGAGCCAGACAGACTTGGATGCAAAACTCACCTCTGCCACATGTGAGCTATACAAGCCTGAGCTGTGAAGTTACTTAGCCTGTCTAGGCCTGAGCTCCTTGCCTGTAAAGAGAATAGCAGTGCCTTCCTGATGGAATGACTGTGAGGAGTAAATGAGCTATGTATGTAAGGTGCTTGGCACGGTGCCTAGGATATGGGGTGCACTCACTAACTGAGTGGTAAGGCGCTCATCAGCACCCCACTGACAGGGCCCTCTCGAACCCTGTCGTGGAACCTGGGAGAGACGTGGGTGGCTTTCTTATGTGGGCCCCCTGAAGCTTGAGGTTATATGTAACTCCAGATTGCTTGAGAAACAGTATTAGCAAGGTTTTAAGACGTGTCATTGGTATCCCCCTCTCAGTCTGCACATTTGAGAGGCAGGAACAATCATGACAGCATTTAGTAATCCTTGTATATTAGAAGTAACGTCTCTTGTATTTTCTCTGTCTGGCTCCTTGAATAATTATTCCTTGGGCTCCAACATTTTGCATTTGAAATTCCTTCAATTTGTTTGTATTATTTTTGTGTTTTAAAAATATTTTATTACTTAACAGTGGGCCATATTCTGTCTTTTGTTTTGCCATTTCTGGCAGAAAAATCAGAAGGTAGGAAATAATTTTTCTAAAAACTGCTTGGTAAGCATTATGCTAATCTTTCTTAATAGGACATAATTTAGGATGTTAGCAACTTGTTCTTGCACCATCATTTTCAAGTCTTAGACTAAGCTACACGCACAGTAAGAAAGGTAACATTTCTTACTGTGCTACATGTTGATTAGCTAATACAATGCCTGATCCTCAAGCCAGGAATGAGCTGAATTGCTTGTGAGGTTGTAACTTGCTGAATCTTCCATTTCCTCACCTATGAAATGGCCAAATAATATCTGTTTTTACTCTGCCTATGAGTTTTGTGAGGATCACGAGTTAGTGTCAATAAAAGTACTTTTTAATATGTAAGTTGTTATGCAAATATAAGGAGGTTCTTACTGTCTAATCTAGAGGCCTTTCTTTTTTTTTTTTTCTCTACTCACACCGAAGTGCTTGATGGGCCCTTTTTTTCTCTCTACTCACCACCTAAGTGCTTCTCATTAGTCTTGCCTTTCTTCCCTCATTCCAGAGGCAATCGTGTCCACTCTCTTTTCTTCCCACTTGCTGATTACCTAACGAGAGGTAACGTTCAGCAAGGAGTAGTGCTTCCTCTGCTTCCAACGTGTCCTCACTGGGATTCCAGGTGCATTGAGAATGCAGACAGGAAGGCTTCTGTAGATTGGCCATGGGAAAGAATACCCCAGACTCACAGGATTCTTAAGTCAAATGCAGTGGACATCTTGTGTATGAAAATGTTCTATTTGTTCTTGTATTCTTCTTTTTCTTTCTGGTACTCTTAATTGCTGTGAGAAGGGTGGTAAAGCTAATGCACCAAGGAATGGAAACTGCTTCCAGCCTTGCAGAGGTGCTGGAAAATTAACTTTTGGTCTGAAGCCCAATCCTGATGTAGGACTTGAACTCATGACCTAATGCCAGAGGCAAGAATGTTACCAACTGACCAACACTGACCCTCATAAAATGTAGGCATTTGAAATACTTCCTTTGAGTAGTCCTGTTGCTGCTTTCTATGTTTTCTTCTCTCTTTGAGTGGTTTCCAGCAGTGTTCCTGGCCTCCCTATTAGGAACAGAGTTTTAAAAATCTATTTTTCTCACTGTCTTTCCCTTTGCTGATTATAGCTGCTTCCTTCTTGCTTTCCATTTCTCTTGTGTGAGTTCCTTTTTTTTTGTTCCTGTTCCTTCCTGTTCTTCTTCTGACTTAAAAATAGATCCCAGGGTCTTTGGCTGCTCGGACACAAATCTGACCTTCGTTCTATTCATATGGGATCCCCCGAGCATCGAAAGATCTTGTCCTTCTCTCTCAAGATACTTGAACCCCATCATTCATTCTGTGTTCTTTTGTGCCTGTACTCAGCTGACTTATGGAACTAAATGACCCCTGTACTCAGAGCTGTAACTGAAAATTAAATCTCTCGTACAAAGATGCTTAATAAGTGATTTACCTAAGTGTTACTGACAAACACTGAATTCTCCTGAATCTACTGACTCTGTGTGTGGTGCTAGAGGAGAAGGGACTCTTTGTATACCGACTCAAGGCACGCGGATAACACTTATTTTTGTGCAAAGCAATAATACTGTGACCAGTTGAGCCTCAGGAACCAGCTTTCAGACCACATACTGTTAAGAGTGTCCTGGAAGGACCTGCTGCTGTTTTGTTCCCACAGAAGTGTTTCTCAGGGACCTAAAGTTGATTTAAGTGTTTCTTCATGAACATTCTTGGGTTAGAGTTGGAGGATTATGATATTCTTTACAGAAATGACTTCCTATTCAATGTTGATCTAGACAATCCACAAATGAGATGTCTGCTTGAGGGATACAGGCTTGTAAAACTTTACATGACTGGGATAAAAAGTGCTGATGATAGCAGCTCTGATTTCAGTGCCCGGCCCCAACCTGAACTCACTATTTATTATGCAGCTTGTTACAGCTGCGGGGATGGTGATCCTCTTCTCAGCGGCAAAAGATGGTTTAAAAGGTTTCCTTCCATCGGGACCTCCAGACATAACCTCTGTGGTTCTGTCTCCGTGAAAAGAACTGGTCCTATTCTTAGTAGAGAATCTGGAGTTCTCGGTTTCGTCAGCCATAGTGAACTTCAATTTATGTGCAGCTCTGTTGTCATTGTGTCACTGCAATGGCTTTGTATCTGTCTACTCTGCTTTTCGGTTCACTGGTTGACTGATGAATCTTACTTACCTTTCAAGTTGCAGCTCAAATGTCATCTTTACTCTTCTACTTTTCCTGACCTCTCTTTTGGATTAACTATCTTTTTATCTGAGTTTCCTTAGCATTTTACCAAAAGCTGTATTACAGCGCTTATCATACCATTTTTAAAAAGTGTTTCTCTTTACCCTATTCATTTCAGTGTTTCAAGGGGAGGGGGCCATATTTAATTAATCATCATATTCCTGTAAGCTGGGATGGTGTCTTAGTACTTGGTGAGCATCTTATAAATTGTTTGGCCTTATCTTTGTTATAGAACATGTATCTTTAGTGACTTTTTTGGTATTTGGTAATATTGTAAATTCAATTTTTTGAAACAAAAGGAAACATGGAAGCAGCTAAATTGAACTTGTATTTTATACTCCAACTACTGATACAATAAAAAAAGAAACAGATGCTTTTGCCTCATCTTTGTCATCATTACTTGACCTGCACATTTCATGATTATATGAAAAATGACTTAGGTATGATGGTAACCTTTATAGATGGGATGACTTGGAATTTAGAGTTAATCCATATACTTCTTCTTCTTCTTCTTTTTTTTCTTTTTGAGACAGAGTTTTGCTCTTATTGCCCAGGCTTAGAGTGCAATGCCGCAATCTCGGTTCACCGCAACCTCTGCCTTCTGTGTTCAAGTGATTCTCCTGCCTTAGCCTCCAAAGTAGCTGGGATTACAGGCATGTGCCACCACACCTGGCTAATTTTGTATTTTTAGTAGAGATGGAGGTTCTCCATGTTGGTCAGGCTGGTGTTGAACACCTGACCTCAGGTGATCCACCTGCCTCGGCCTCCCAAAGTGCTAGAATTACAGGCGTGAACCACCACGCCGGGCCTAATCCGTATATTTCTTAGTGACATATAGGTTTGAGTAATGGATTAAGGCTAGACCTCTGGGAACTCAATTTCTGCTTTGAATTCTGAAGTTATTCTACTTAGGGTTTTCATATATTTATCTGTATCTGATATCTGAGGCCTATAATTGGCTTCAAACCTGCATTGACCCAGTATCAAGCCAATATGGCTTTGCCCTACGTAACACATTTTTGTGAAGACATCTGATGCATCTCCATGAACATAATAATGATGGTTATGCCCGTACCAATGAGGCCTATTACTCTGAGATTTATGTCGTAGGCTTGTCTTGCAGTGTACTTTCTGTGGTACACCTTACCAGAATTCATGGGCAAAAACAGACTTAATAAGTGACATAAATTACATAATATTTTGGGTATACTTTTAAATTTTCATTAGTAAAACTCAGCTTACTTGCTCTCTGGCCCTCCGACATTTTTCTTTATTCTGTGGTCTTATATTTTTAACTTTGAAATGTTTACTTCAGGCAGAATGTAAAGTTTATCCTAGAGGTTTTCAGAATTCTAGAATTTTAGAATTCTGTTCTTAGGTACTTTCATATATACTGTCCCAACTGTAATTGCCTCCATTAAATCAAGTGTCCTGACAGCTTCTGACCCTTCCTTCATGTTTCCTTGCCTTTTTCTTTGCATTGGTGTTCAATGGCATAAATGTTTGCTTTAGAGAAGGATAGACTTTTTTTTTTTTTTTTTAAGCAATGCTATTCTTGAAAGAGTGATGAAGCAACATTATACATTTTTATTTATTTATTTTTTTTTAAAGAGACAGGGTCTTGCTCTATTGCCTAGGCTGGAGTGCAGTGGTGCGATCATAGTTCACTGCAGCTTTGAACTCCTGGGCTCAAAGGATTCTCTTGCCTCAGCCTCCCGAGTGTCTGGAACTACAGGTGCACACCACTATGCCTGGCTGATTTTTAAACTTTTTGTAGATATGGGGGTCTTGCTATGTTGCCCAAGCTGGCCTTGAACTTCTAGCCTCAAGTGGTCCTCCCACCTTGGTCTCCTTAAAGTGCTGGGAATACAGGCGTGAGCCCCACGACTAGCCCATTTTTTTTAAAAAAAGAAGAAAAAAATCATATGTAATTCTGCCATGATAACAGTTCTTTTCACTTTTACTTATTATCTTCCAATTTTTGTTCACAGGCACACATTTTAATATAGTTGCAATAATTCTATCTATTCAGTTTGTGATAGGCAATAAATCTTTTTCAGAACAAATTCTCTGAAAGTTACTGTCTAGTTTGAATCGTTTGTGATACTTGTTATGTTTTTCGGATGTCACAGACAAAAGAATGCGTTTGGACTTTGTGTTTGAGGAATTTTAAGGTGATAATGCCTATTATTGGTTAACAAACCTCATTTCTGTTTTTTACCCCCATGAAATTTCCCATCCTGTATCAGGGGTGTGGAGCTTGCATGAGGACCCTGATAGCACCATACGAGATGAGGGCATGTGACAAATGTGAAATGTAATTCAGCTGGAGTTGGATGGCTGGAGCGGCTGGTGCTCCTTCCTTTGGCTTCCAGGCATCACTGCAGGCCTCTTGCTCTGGGAAATGTGGGTCCAGAACTCTCTAGGCCTGTGCTGTTCAATATGGTAACTACTAGCCATATGTGCCTATTAAGCACTTGAAATATAGCCAGTCCTAATTGAAATGTTCTGTGCTTGTAAAATCCACACCAGAGTTTGAAAAAATAATGTAAACTATCTCAGTAATTTCCTATAGTGATCACATATTGAAATGATAATATTGTGGGTATAATGGGTTAAATAAAATGTATTAAAATTAATTTTACAGCTGGGCACGGTAGCTCATGCCTGTAATACCAGAACTTTGGGAGACCAAGGTGGGTGGATCACCTGAGGTCAGGAGTTCAAGACCAGTCTTGCCAACATGATGAAATGCTGTCTCTACTAAAAATGCAAAAATTAGCTGGGCGTGGTGGTGGGCACCTGTAATCTCAGCTACCCAGGAGGGTAAGGCATAAGAATTGCTTGAACCTGGGAGGCAGAGGTTGCTGTGGCTGAGGTTGCACCACTGCACTCCAGCCTGGGTGACAAGAGTGAAACTCCGTCTCAAAAAAAAAGAATTAATTTTACATTTTTCTTTTCAATGTTTTAAATTTGGCAACTAGCAAATTTAAAATTGCCTGTGGCTAGCAATATATTTCTATTAGACAATGTTGCTCTCAGGCCTTACTTTTCAAAATGCAGCTTATTGTTTATTTATGGGTTCTGAATTCAACTAGGTAGACTAAAAATCAGTATTTTAAAATTAGAACAGAATGCAATAGAAAATATCAGAATGTTATTATTGTAAAACTTTTTGTTTTATGTATGTGCATGTGTGGACTGAATCCCATGTAAAATGCATTTTTTTCTTTTTACTATGAATCATGGCTAAAAAGTTTGAAGATTAGTAATCTGGGGTGGTCTGTCTTAATCTGAAGCATTACCAGGAGCCTGGTCTGCTCTGTAAGAGGGCAGGTTGGTACCAGGAACACTTCCTAGATTTTAGGTCTGGTTGGTAAAAGCTATTCTGGGGCTCTTCAACCAAACGAGACCCTGCAGGAAAGTAAACCTGAACATGAGTGCTCATCCTAAAAGCAGTAGCCATTCAGGAGACTTCCAGAGTGAAGGGTGAACTAAGGATCGCTGGAGTTCTCTCTCCTGAAGGCTGGACCTGTGTGCCCAACCCTAAAGTGTCCCTGGAGTCCAAGAATGACTTTTGTCTGACTACTTGCTTCTCGGAGAGTTTTTCAAAATGGTTTCACTCTTTCTAAGAAGCAGGGTGATTTCCTACTGACCTTAGAGCCAAGATGAATTGGACAGGGTTCCCTGTGACCCTCAGATCCTCCCTGCATCATATCCTGTTGAAATCAGAAGAGGTTGTCTTCTAATCTAGGAATACACCAGTCTTCTTCCTGCATGACAGAAAACACATCCTTACAGTACAAAAGATGTAGGAGTAGCCACCAGGGCTGTACTTTTGGCTGGATTCTAAATAAATGACACTGTAAGCTACAGAGAGAAGGGAGAAAAGGCTCCAAAAATGAGGTTTATGGGGTTACATGGGGCTCCTATTTATTCTGACAGTTGTAAAAATTCTTTTGGGCTGACCCATTTTTCTTTTCTTAATTAAAAAAAAAAAAAAAAAGTCTGGCAGGCAAGAGCAAGAAATGTAAACCATGTGACTAATGCTTCAGCTTTTTCTCCTGGAGCCAGATTCTTTAAAAATTATACCTTAGACATGTTTGACTTTTTAAAAACAATTGCCCACAAAAGCCACCAAACATTTTTTTTCTGAAACTTGTAGACTTAGATGGCATTCATTTTCAGGAAGGAATCTAAAAGTACAACATTTAGGAGTTATGGAACCAAAGTCTCCTTTGGAGACTTTGCCCTGGTGAATTAGATTACCCTAGGAATTGGCAGAGGAACAGGCAGCCTTTTGCCTCTACTTTGCTTGAGTATTTCCAGTCCTGTTGGTCACCACCCAAAATTTTTGAGGGAGTTAGACTAAAGGATCGTCAAGGTCCTTTGTGGATGAAAAGTACTGTGACTCCAGTGACGGACTGACATGGGAGTCAGGAGCTGTGTTTATGTTGACCTCCTGTTTTATACTTATTGCAGACGATTTGTTTGTTCACTTATTTACTCAAATCTGAGCACTTACTATGTGCCAAATGTCGTTGGGCTTTGTAGGAAAATCGTAAGATTTTAGAGCCCTTATCATAGTAGATTTGAAGGCCTCTGAAATCAAGTTCCAGTCTCCCTTTTCGGTGTAATTTCCTGTCTCACCTTTGCAGCTCCACACTTTAGCTAAATGGGCTATTTTCCTGTTAGTGGGTCTTTTCTCTCACTGTTGCTAATGTCTAAAATATCCTCCTTTTCCTAAATTCCCTTTCTCTTTAAATCCCCAGACATCACTCAAATTCTAGCTCAAATGCTACTTCTGTGAGTCCTTTTCTGGTTTCTCAAAAAGTAGTAAATGATTCTTCTCTGAAGCCAAAGCATTCTGTACTTTTTTTTTAACACCACACATAATGTTCTATTAGATTGGACTGTATGAAATCACCATTTTTGTAAGTTAAAAATGGTTAAATATTGGCAGTTTCAGACAGTTCTACCTAATATTAACTGTGTTATTCTGTGTAACTTAAATTAGGTCTCTAAAAATTTATTACCCCCAAGACTTATAGTCAGAAATATTCTTTGGTCTTTTCTTCAAAAATATGAGAGATTATTAAACTAAGTTTCATAAACTTGTGCTTGGAAGTTTCATTAAAAATATAGAAAATATCATAAATCATATAAATTTATTTAATTTTGTTAGTCTTAGCTAATCATCTGAAATTTTGATTCAGTAAACCAATGTATTAGCTATAACTTTCAGTATAGTTTAATAAGGTTCTGTATAGTTATCTACTTTATTTATTAAAATGATTTATTCTGCGTGGCTAAAGATAAAGCTCTGCGATATGTTGCTGGAGACATTCCCACTCCGAGCAGTACTTGCCAGTTAACATTTTTTTCACCATTCAGCATTCCATGACATCTGACTTGGATACGTATCTAGCCAACTCTACAATTATTCAACTTACGGAGTTCCTATAGAGATCTAAGGAGAGGGGTGGTTCTTTGAAGTCAATGAATATCACGTCTGTAGTATTCCATGTTACCTGTATAGAATTAGAAAAGGATGGAAAGTTAGTTTGATATGAATTTTCTTTTTTTTAAATTTAGAGACAGAGTCTTGCTCTGTCACACAGGCTTGAATGCAGTATAATCATAGTTCACTGCAACCTCAAACTTCTGGGCTCAAGAGATCTGCTATCTCAGCCTCCTGAATAGCTGGGACTACAGGCCTATGCCACCGCACCTGGCTAATTCTTTTTTAATTTTTTTAGAGATGAGCCTCACTGTGTTACCCAGGCTTGTCTCGAACTCCTGGGCTTAAGGAGTTTGATTCTTCTGCTTCGGCCTCTCAAGGTGTTGGGATTGTGGGCATGAGCTACTATGCCTGGCTGATTTTGTTTTTCTTTGTGATTTTATGTTAGTTCCTGGTGATCATTGCTTATAAACCAAATCTGGGATTTTGGTAACAGTTGTTGGCAGAATTGCCAGTCCATTGTTTTCAGTTTACCTTAATTCCTGCCTAAAAATTGGCATAGTTTCTTGTTACACCCTTTAGACACCACTGTGATTCTAATTTCTGTGAAGGCTCCACTCATCACATCTGCTGCTCCTTTTAGTGCCCTTCCAGGTTATTTATCCTGCCCTGGAGACATGAAATCACTCAAAGGGCTAAGAGCTTTCTTACTATCACCTTCTCTATCTCGGGCTTTAGTTTTCTCTTCACCATGTTGGTCCTGCCCTTTCCAGCGTGAAGATCGTTTTCCTGGATAGGGAGGATGGAAGCAAAAGAGGAGTGAAGTTGTTCTGCTTTTTCTCTGTTATCAGCCAATACTGCCTCACCTGTCAGCAACCACTCCCTTCCTATTTTTTGCTCCTAGAACGGCTGAAAAAAGGCCTTTTACTTGACCTTAACAATTTTGACAAGGCTCAGTTCATTATGACCATTCACTTTCATGTTACCATGTTTTATAAATATGTGCTACCCTAAGTATATGTACAGCTTTAAGTATGGGACCTGCTTTCTATCTTTTGTAATTTGGAAAACCTGAACAACCACCTTGATCTCTTTAGATGCTTTTTTTCATCGCACATTTTAAATATTTGTCACCCCTTTCTTGAAGCTCCTCCCTGTTAAAGAAGGTTTATATAATAATGCTTTCCTAATGTCTGGGATACATGTCTGACACGTCTAAAAGAATATAATCACTCTCCGCCAATGTTTTGTATATCCTGCAGTAACCATTTTTCATAACTGAGCATATAATTATGTCTGGACTAACAGTTATTTTTATTCCTCCTATCAGCAGAGTAGATTAAAAACCTAGACGAGAGCACTGGTAGCTATTGGTGAGTGCTTGTACACTGAGAGGGAGGAGTCAAAGGTAATTCCAAGACTTGGTGTATTTGAACAAAGAACAGTGGTATCATTAGTAGAAACAGGGATTCTGGGAAGAATTTCTTTGTGATGCTGGTATGAGGGTAGTGATATAGTTATTTGAATTTTAGACATATCATGCTGGAAGGGTTTCTGGATTAGAAGAGATTTGAGGTTAGAGGAGTACATTTGGGTATAATTTACATACAGGTGATACTTTAAGCGGTAAGAAAGAATGATAGACAAAAGAATATTGCAGGCCAAATGTGGGTAATGTCACGTTCAGGGGACCAAAAGATAGAGAGCATTTAGCCTAGGAGTCAGAAAAGCACATGTAGGGAGGTAGAAGCAGTCACAGGCTAATTCACTGTCATAGACTTCGGAGGAGGCCAAAGTTTTAAGTACGTAAGCTTAGACTCTTACGTTCTCTAAAAACAAGTAGGGGCCCCTCACTTTTGGTCATTTCAGCTTTCCAAAGCATATTTTAAAACTGAACATTAATGAAAAAGTTCTCTGAGTGACCCAAATAGCTCTCATTCCATAGGAAAGACCAGGAGGCTATCATTCTTAATGCATATCATGTCAATTCTTAATGCATAACAAAGTTGGTTGTTTATGTAAAGTCATAATGAAGTTCCTTGTTCCAGTTGAATAGAAGTAGCAGATCTTAAGAAGGTGGGGTTTTAGAAGCGGACACACTCATAGCAACAAAAACTGACAATCCCAGTGGAAGCCTGTGTTCAAGTATCACCTTCTTGGTAAGGCCTTCTCTAATCACTCATATGAATTGCAACCATCAAGGCCAGATGCGGAGGCTCACACCTGTAATCCCAGCACTTTGGGAGGCTCAGGTGGGAGGATTGCTTGAGCCCAGGAATATGAGACCAGCCTGGGCAAAATATTGAGACCCTGTCTCTATTTTTTAAATAAATAAATCAATCGTAATTCTCCCCAACGCTGGAACTCCCTATCCTCCAGTTCAGCTTTCCTTCCTCCTTCACCATCTAATATACCCTTTTATTTGTTCATTTGTTTCTTTGTTATTGATTGATTGATTGATTGCTGCTTCCTCCATTAGAATGTAAGTTCCATGAGGACATGGGTTTTGGTTCCTCTTTCCCCACTGCTGTATTTCCAAAGTCTAGAACAGCACGTAGCCTATGGAAGACACATGAATATTTGTGGAATAAATGCATGTAAGAAGGAGATGATGATTAAATGCTAGATATAAAAATTAGAAAAGTGTATAGGTACATGAGATCTTTTAGCTTTGGAATAAATACTTCTATTTATGTCAGTCTCTCGAGGGGCAGATGCTACAGTTCCTTGCAACGTGCTCCAGATGTTCTGCTTTTGAAGGCAGACAAATAACATATTTCAGTAACGTTTTAATCAAATAAATGAAGCTTTTAGGATGTTGATGTTTAAAGGGTCCCACTTTGGGAAAATAAGTCCTATATTGAACACTAAATTCTGCCATGAATGACCATTGTTATGTGACTTAAATGTACCTTTTCTTTCTTTTCTTTTTTTTTTTTTTTTTGTGATGAGTCTCACTCTGTTGCCCAGGCTGGAGTGCAGTGGCATGATCTTGGCTCACAACAACCCCTGCTTCCCAGGCTCAGACAATTCTCGTGCCTCAACCTCCCAAATAGCTGAGATTTCAGGCATGCACCACCACGCCCAGCTAATTTTTGTATTTTTAGTAGAGACAGGGTTTTGCCATGTTGGCCAGGCTGGTCTTGAACTACTGGCCTCAAGTGATCCTCCTGCCTTCACCTCCCAAAGTGTTAGGATTACAGGTGTGAGCCACCGTGTCTGGCCGTGTAACGGTTTCTTAAAATTCGATTTTTCCTTGACCTCATTGACATGCTGGACAACTTTCTTACAGGTCCACTAGAAGGAAATGTTAAAGGTTTTGCCTCCTTTCTTCCCAGTCTCAGAGACCTTTAACCCAAAGGTGTAGAATTAGATGTTGGAGCTACAGAGAAATATGTGGCAGCTAAACTTAAAAATTATTAAACTGGAATTGCTCCCACTGGTTTTGCTTTCACAGACTGTGGCTTTATTGTAGGACACCAGTGGCCTGTTTGTGTCTCTCATGTCTTTTTGGCAAAATGAATAAGTGCTTCAAAATGACTGTGAGGTGCCTGTCAAGTCACATAAATAGATTTGAAAAATGCTGTTTTTCAATTAAGGTATAGCTGCAAAGCACAGCTCTTCAGTACAATAGACTTAACCTGGCCTTCCACATGTTTTACCCTTTTCCACAGCTGCCTCTGAGTTCTGAAAAAATTTTTGCTTATTCCCTCTCTTTCATTATTTACATTGGATACAGTAGTTGTGTACACGATTTCTCTGGCTCAATATAATATAAGTTTTTGAACTTTACAATATGTGGTAGTGACTGAGGAAAACTTTTGAATGTGAAGGAAAAGTCCCCCCACTTTAATTAGAATGACAAAACAGTATGGAGTTATGTAATTGGTATTCATGTAGCTCCGTTGGTTACATAATACAATGGTCACTCACAACAGATACTTAAATCCATTTCACATCCAGGACCATTGTGTCCACTTACAGAGACAGTGCTTTCTTTGTTTTCACCGAATAAATGGCTAGTGATTATTAGCTTAGCTTTTAAGTTAAATCACATTCCTGGAAAGGGAAATGTTGTAACTTTTTTTTTAATAGGAGAGGAGAATGCATTTTTGAAAATCCAAACATACAATTACTGCCAGTGACATGACCATTACACCTCCTTGACAAGAGAAACCTGTGTTTTATTTAAGGTAGACAGTTATAATTTCCCAGAGTCACATGATCTCTATCCTGTTAATATGCAATCTGAATATTTGTCTTCAAATGGTTTCAGTTACATGGAACAGCCATGACTTAATTTGCCTACAATAATGTCTTTTCCCTTCCAGCACCCCAAAAAAGGAATTTTGACCTGTTGCCGAGTAGGGGACCTGAGTTTGTGGTTCATTCACAGCATCTGACATGGCGTAGGTCCTTACTACTTAGCACGTGTGGAGTGAGGATAGAGGGCAGCACATGGGGACATCTTCAGTGAGTAAATGGGGGACCTGACCTACTTGGCCATGTGGCACCGCTCCTTCCATGAGGCTTTGGAGTCTGAGGGGTCTCGGTTTGACTCTTGTCTCTGTCAATTGCTAGTAATGTGACCAGGTAGTTTACTTGTCCCGTTTGAGCCTCAGTGTCCTCATCTATAAACTGGGATTATTGTGAGGATCAAATGAGATTGTGTTTATAAAAGGGCCTTGAATATTAAACACAACCAAAGATAACAATTCCCAATCTCAAATTTACTACTCAGAAAGGAACTTGTAACACTGATTGACTTATGTATTCATTTCCTCTGATCTGCTGCAGTCAGGAGCAAGTTAAAGCAAGTGTATACTTCTACTTGGAATAAAACTGGTACCGGTCAATGACTATGGAAAAAGACTAAAGCTGGGCCCTTTCTATGGGTGAGGAAGAGAGTTGGAGAGGAGAGTGATAACACTGTGCTCAGTAGAAGCAGATGACTTTACTTCAGTCACGGTTTATTTTTTTATTTTTATTTTTTTTTGAGATGGAGTTTCGCTCTTGTTACCCAGGCTGGAGTGCAATGGCACGATCTCGGCTCACCGCAGCCTCCGCCTCCTGGGTTCAGGCAATTCTCCTGCCTCAGCCTCCTGAGTAGCTGGGATTACAGGCACGCACCACCATGCCCAGCTGATTTTTTGTATTTTTGGTAGAGACGGGGTTTCACCATGTTGACCAGGATGGTCTCGATCTCTTGACCTTGTGATCCACCCGCCTCGGCCTCCCAAAGTGCTGGGATTACAGGCGTGAGCCACCACGCCCGGCCATGGTTTATTTCATTTTGTCATCACTGCAGTTTCTCCAGTATTGTTACCATGGTCCTTAATCATCAATGTTTGTTATAATAACCAGGATTGAATGCACCTTTTTCAGTTACAGGGATTTGGATTTAGGAATTTAGAGGTGGAGCCCATGAATCTACTTTTAACAAGTACCCCAGGTGATTCTGATGAAGGTGGATCAGCCAGGCATGGTGGCTTACACCTATAATCCCAGAACTTTTGGAGGCTAAGGCAGGAGGCTGGCTTGAGCCCAGGAGTTTGAGCCCATCTGGGCAATATAGTGAGACCCTGTCTCTACATAAAAATTTTAAAAATTTAGCTGGGCATGGTGGCATATACCTGTAGTCCCAGCTACTCAGGAGGCTGAGATGAGAGGATCACTTAAGCCTGAGAGGCAGAGGTTGCGTGAACCATGATCATGCTATGCACTCCAGTCTAGGCGGCAGAACGAGACCCTGTTTAAAAAAAAAAAAAGTGGATCACGGTCCACATTTAGGAAATTTGCTCCCATCGCTGTTGCTTTCTCTAGTAGTTTTCTAGGTGAATATTTTCTTTTTTTCCACATAGTTCATTCTTCATATAAACTCATTTCATCATGATATACTCACATTTATGCTTACATTTCATCCTGATATACCCACCTGCTTAAAACCCTTAAACAGCTTCACAATGATTTTAGGTTGAATATTAACGTTCTTCTGGCTGAGCTGCCACCACTCTCCCTTGTTTAACTCTCCTTTGGCTACATCAACTTCTTTTCATCCTTCTTGTATTCCAAGTTACTTCAGGGCATCTGCACATGCTGTTTTCTCCCCTGAAACATTCTCTCTCTCACCGTTTACCTAGTGCACACCTACTCATTATTCCCATCTGTTTCCTCAGTGAAATTTCTCTTATCTCTAAGACAAAATCTGATCCCCCTCATCTTATGTTTTTAAGCAGCTTTTTATAGGGAGCAATGATTTCTACTGCCATTAGACAATTAATTGTTAAATTGTCTTCTCTGCTTGAATATTGGCTTCATGAGGTTAGGGAGTATGTCTGTGTTGTTCATTTCTGTATCCACACTGCCCTGTAATAGTACTCAGAACATAGTGGAAACTCAGGGAATATTTCTAAATAAATATTGAATAAATGAATGAAAGTGGAATTTGTGGCAAAGAAGTGATGCTCTAGGCCTCCACTTACGAGAGTTCAATGACTGATGCAGTGAGTGGGCGTCTTTATAAAGTGGCAGTGTGCCTAACTTAGCATTCTAGAATGAGATGATTATTTCAGTGATAGAAACTTCTTATAAATTCAGAGGCCCCAAACAATACCCTTTGTGTTCAAAGTTTGAAACCTGGTATGGGAAAAGGGGGAAGTTAAAAAGATTTCAGATGAAATCCTGACTTATTTTGCATTGACATCTTTCATGCAGAAAGTATTGGAAGCTGCTAGGTAGTCGAACACCTCACAAATAAATTTTTTGCAATGTATTTATTTATACTTACATCATGTAGCTGGTTGATTAGATTGTGTATTCATTTCCTCAGATACTTCCACTTGAAGTTGTAAAAAGTCAAGTAAGTGCATATTCCCACTCTGTTTTTGAAGCAAACAGTTGGCTCAATGGCATTTACATTAGACAGAACAATAAGAGCAATGTCAGCCCCAGAGAGTGAGAGATCCTTGTTATGTGTAGCTTGATTCAGCATCTCAATCTTGATGGGAAAAGAATCCTGGTGAAAAAAAACCCCATGGCTTCAGTACTTTTTAAAATCATGATAACCAAATATAGAATTAATTGGTCTTCAAGAAAAGCTCAGAACAGTCATTTTAATAAATCCACTGCAGTTCTCAACCGCTGTGAAGCAATGGGACCAGTTACCTTTGTTTACTTGAAATTTTTAGTTCAGAAAAACAGATTTTTGTATTTTTCAAGGTATCCATGGAGTTTCACATCATTGAATTTAGATTTAAAAATAATGTACAATTTATTTACAGTATGTCTTTGTTTTCCATTCATTACCACAAATATTTTTTGAGCATCCATTATATAGTAGACATTATTTTATACACCAGAGATATAGTGGTGAGCAAGACAGATAAGGGCTCTGCACTCATGAATTTTACAGTCAACAAACAAGTAAACAAGTCAATACTATCAAGAAATTAGCCTAGATAAGATGATCTGGTGTGGCAGGGGAAGATGGGCAGTGTGACACTGACCAGAGGGGTGCTTTAGGGGGTTTATCTGAGTAAGTACTGCCCAATCAAAAGAAGGGAATAAGGGGCCCGCCTGAGAACATGCTCAGGCTGAGCAGCATTTAAGGGAGAAGGAACAAATGCAAAGATCCATCCATGAGAACGAGCTTGCTGTGTTTTAGAAACTGAAAGGCCAGTGTGGTTGGGGTCTAGAGAGGAAAGGAGATGGTTTTGGTAGTGAGATCAAGGAGATAGGTAGGAAGGGCTTTGTGAGGCCTGGCAGAAGGCTGGATTTCATTCAAAGGGTTATAGGAAGCCAGTGGGAGGTTTTAAGTAGGGAAGTGACACCATCTGATTTGTGTTTTTAAAAGATCACCATGGATGCCATAAGCACAATTTACAAGGGTGTTTATTTTAGCAGTCCAGCTGAGAGGTGAGGATTAAGCATTACATGCTTTTATTGTATATGTACAGACTTTATATGTACATAATTTTATTTGATTGAGTTTGAAAGAATCAATTAAATGTTATTTAGGGACCATAATAATGTCACTGGATAGATTCATTAGATTAAAAACATGCCGGGCGTGGTGGCTCAAGCCTGTAATCCCAGCACTTTGGGAGGCCGAGGCGGATGGATCACGAGGTCAAGAGATCGAGACCATCCTGGTCAACATGGTGAAACCCCGTCTCTACTAAAAACTACGAAAAATTAGCTGGGCATGGTGGCACATGCCTGTAATCCCAGCTACTCAGGAGGCTGAGGCAGGAGAATTGCCTGAACCCAGGAGGCGGAGGTTGCGGTGAGCTGAGATCGCGCCATTGCACTCCAGCCTGGGTAACAAGAGCGAAACTCCATCTCAAAAAAAAAAAAAAAATACATTTAATTAATATTCATGAAGAGCTTATTACTGACTTGGTTATAGGCCAGTTTCTAGAGATATAAATATGTATAGCCTTTGCCCTTAAAAATTTTATGTTTTAATGGAGGATATCTGTAAGTAAATAAATACAACCTAATGTGGGAAGTGTATGGGTATTATGAATAAAACTGTAATAAATGTTTCTGTCTATGTCTTTTGGTGGGCATCTACACTCATTTCTGTTGAGAATATGCCTGAATGAATTGGTGAATTATAGGATAGGCATGTTAAGCTTTAGTAGCTTGTTGGACTTTATTCTGAAAGCAGAATTTATACTTGAGAAAGATCATTTTGTATACGGATGAGTGACTGAAGTGTTAAGACTAGACGCAAGTGAGACTAGTTAGGTGCTTATTACTCATACCCAGTTATGGATTGAGATCTAAATTAAGGCAAAGGCAAAGGCAATGACGCTGAGAAATAAGAATGGAATGGAAAGATGTTGTAGGAGATGGACAAGGTTGGATCTTGGGGAGATGAGGGAGTAAGGATCATCTGTCCATTCATGACTTGGGTCATTAAGTCAGAGGCTAGAAAAGGGGTAAGCTTTTAGAGGAATAACATGAATTTCCTTTTGTATGCATTAAATTAGAATTGTCTTTGAATTATTCAGGCGAATGTGGTAATTGGAAATTCAAGTCTAGAATTCAGAAGAGAAGTAAGAACTGTAGATAAAGATTTGGGAGTTAGTTTAATATTTGTGTTAGGTGAAACTGTGAGGATATGTGTAGGATGAGTGGAAAGAGTACAGAAAAAGAGGAAAGAAGGTTGCAGTCAGAAATGTTTCCATATTGATGGTAAGCGAAGGATGAGGAACTGATGATGAGCCTGTGGATTCACAGGACATCTTTGAGGAAGATGAGATAGTGTGGTTAAGTCTGACTATGAGTCCAGACCACTTGAATTTGAATCCTGGCTTTTCTGCTTCTTAGCTGTGTGACCTGGAATGAGTCACTTAGCCTCTCTGGGACTCAGTTTTCCTATCAGTAAAATGGGGATAATACATGTATCTGTTTTATAAGATTATTATGAGATATATACAAAATGCTAGGAATTATTATTGTTATTCTTGAGAAAATGTTGTTTACAAGCAAAAGGTACAGAGTTTCTGGAGGCAATCAATAGTGCCAGTTCTACAGGGATATCACAGGAGGTAAGTGCTAAGATATTTCCATAGGATTGACAACCAGCTGAAAGAGTAATGAGGGCAGAAGCAAACTCTGTAGGCTAATCATAATACCTTCCCTTTTTGTAGGAACACCTATTGAATTGCATAGCATAAACACAAAGAAAGATCACATGGTTTGCTTGAAAGCATCTCAGGTTATTGACACGAGTGTTAATAATACCTTAGTTTAATATATAGTTCTTTAATTTCAAGCAGTTCAATATGTATCCTGCATTTTTTTGAATCACTCTCATAACATCAAGATGAGTTAAGGAAGATGAGGATAATATTCTTCGTTTACAAATGAGGAAACTAAGACTAAGAGAGGTAAGACTAAGAGAGGTCAGATGCCTTTGTCCAAGCTTATATTAATCAACTTCTCTGTTATCCCATGAGTAAACCCTATTTGTCCTTGTTTTCACATCGCATAGTATAGCTCAAAGGGTAACCAATAGATCTTCTGCAGTTTAGAATCACCTAGCATGCTGGTTAAAATGCAGAGCACTTACCCCTTATTCTGGGTCTACTGATCAGGAATCAGTGTTTCTACCCAGCACTCCAGGTCATTCTCTTGAAAACTCTTTAGTGTATTTAAGGGAACAGGCTAATAAATCCATAAATGTACATTGTTTATTAGTGATATTTTTCACAAAAAGTGTTAAAATATTTTATATTCAGAAACTCAAACTACTATAAAACCTTAGAACCTTTTTCTGAACATATTGTATGACTTACCATCTTTGTGGAGTTGAATAGTACCTTTGGTTAAAAGTAGAACTGATTTAACCTATACAAACGAAGAACAGAATCCATTGGTAGGTTACCACAGCACTGCTGCAGGTGTCACAGAGAAGCTAGGGCTGAGGACTCTATTTTGTATCAATTCAGTTAATGGTCCTATCTGCAGTATTTTTGGTGGTATAGTATTGGTAAGAAAGAGTTGCTCTTCCTATATTTATGCTTCAGTATGCATATGATGATGAAATGAGCCATATCTCTTCATGTTTTTTTAGCACAGCAGCATAAAACTCTGGGGCTCAGTAACTTTGAAGACTTTGTCTCCGGGGGGGGGGGTCTCATAAGAGTAAGCTGAGATGTAGGCGGTAAAAGGCTCACGAATCTGCTCTCTCATTTAGTTGTAGAGGAGGTGCATTTTTCTGTATGAGTTGGCATCTCATCTGTCTATTACTTTGTTGTATCTCTGGCTTCCAGCAGCTGCATAGTACGGACTCAACAAATATTTGCTGAATGAATGAATATACTCAAGTGTATTTAGGAACAGACAAAAACAACCCAATCAAAGAGTTATCCTAGCTCACTACCGAGATGGCTAGTGCTAGAAAGCACTAGCATGTGCTTGGTAATTAACTGAACTGGAACTGGAAACATAATCTAGCTCCTTGCCACCTTTTTTTTTTTTTCCTGATTGCCATCCTTATCATTGAATCCTAAGGTTGTAAGAAGCCTTACCCCATCAGTTCTGAAATTCCCTCTGTGAGGCTCCTGCTTATTTACCTGGCGTGCATTTGATGTCTGTGGCATATGCCCTAGTACTAAGCTCTGTACATCCCTTTCTTCATACGTCATTAAATGAAGAAATTCACATTCATACTATTATCTTTACTATCAGGTTTTTAGAGTAGAAATCTCTTATTTCTTTTATAGATTTCTTTAGTACCTCATTTGGGTCCTTGGCACAATGGAGGTTCTTCTCTTATTTTTATTTTTAGAGACAGGGACTTGCTCTGTTGCCCAGGCTGGAGTGTAGTGGCACAATCATAGCTCAGTGTAGCCTTGAACTCCTCCATTCAAGAGATCCTTTCACTTCAGCGTCCCAAGTAGTTAGGCCCATATCACCACACCTAGGCTAATTTTCTAATTTTTTTGTAGAAACAGGATCTCCCATCTGTGACCATACCACCCTGAACGCACCCGATCTCATCTGATCTTGAAAGCTAAGCAGGGTTGGGCCTGGTTAGTACTTGGATGGGAGAAACAGGGTCTCCCTATGTTTCCCAGGCTAGTCCTGAATTCCTGACCTTAAGTGATCCTCCCACTTCAGCCTTCTGAAGCTCTGGGATTACATGCGTCAGCCACCATGGCTTGCTGAAGTTCTTTTAATACTGTTTTAATGACTGATACCAAGAGTGGGTCATGAGCCTTGGGAATGATGAGCATCTTATTAGGAGATAAATATTTTCTTTACAAATGACATGCCTATGGGTTTTTTTTTCTTTTTGAGACAGAGTCTTGCTCTGTTGCCCAGGCTGAAGTGCAGTGGCATGATCTCAGCTCACTACAACCTCCGCCTCCTGGGTTCAAGCGATTCTCCTGCCTCAGCCTCCCGAGTAGCTGGGACTACAGGAGTGTGCCACCTCGCCCGGCTAATCTTTTGTATTTTTAGTAAAGATGGGATTTTACCATGATAGCCAGATGGTGTCGATCTTCTGACCTCGTGATCTGCCCACCTCGGCCTCCCAAAGTGCTGGGATTACAGGTGTGAGCCACCGACATGCCTATCGTTTTACATAAATTTTTGACCATTAATATCTAGTGAATAAAATGTTTGCTTTTTGGTTTCTGTTCATTTGGACAAATTGGACCCGTGGTTTTTTTTTTGTTTTTTTTTTTTTTGCCAGCTATAAGGCTTTCTGTAGTCTACCTTCTTCTTTGTATATTTTTTTACATTCAGAATTTATAAATCTGCCCTTTGGTCTGGCTGTATCCCATAATCAATCATATCGTAATTCTGCTTCCATTTCCCTTTCTTTCTGAAAATAGAAAGAAACTGTCTTTTGAGTAGAGAGTAGATTTCTAAACCTAGCAGTTAGGAAAATTAATTAATTAATCTGGAAATTAGCAGAACATGAGTGCTTCCCATGGATTCCTAGTCTGATTTACCCAGTGATTTCTCATCCAGAAGCCAGGTTCTCCTGGCTTCCTTTGAACGCCTGGGTAAAGTCATTCACCCACCTTTCTTAGACTAAATTTACTCATTTAAGAAATTATAATAATGAGAGGAATTTTGTTGTACTCCAAAGAGAGTCTCTGGTACACAATGTTTTCATTTTTAGGTGTTAAGGATTTCAGTCAGTGTCAAGAGGTAAGAAGGGTAATATCATAGAGCATTTGATGTAATAAGACCTAATTTTGGGTGAAAGTAGTTGGTATAGGGGAAAGAAAGTGAAAAGTGTTTGTAAAGTGCTGAATAACATGTAATCTTTCAACATGCTTTTACATCTGTTATCTAATTTTCTCTGTTTCTTGCAAAAATCCTATGAAGTCTGTAGATTCTGGGCTATTGAGTTCTGATATTCTTGAGTATAACAGATATGGAGATTGAGTACACAATACCATATTGCTTTGTGTGTTCAGGCAGTACTCCACAATTGAAAGACAGGGCTGGTTTTGTATCCTTGCTTTGATGCCTAGTCTAATTGGCTGGGTAACTTTGGGTATGACCCCTTACTTCTCCAAATCTCTTTTCCTCAAATAAAATGGGAATAATTTCTACACCAGAGGGTTGTTGTGAGGGTTGAGCATCTAACCCATGGTGTGCACTCAGTAAATATAAATTAGCCTTCTTTCTTCCTCATTTACAGTGTAAGAATGGTTTTCTTAGAAATAATTTATAGCTTATGAAGAATAAAACATATTAAGAAGAAAAGTCAGTTTACTTCAATGTATTTTTTTTTTTTTTTTGAGATGGAGTTTCACTCTTGTCACCCAGGCTGGAGTGCAGTGGTGCAATCTCAGGCTCACTGCAACCTCCGCCTCCAGGTTTAAGCGATTCTCCTGCCTCAGCTCACAGGTGCTGCCAACACATCCAGCTAATTCTGTTTTTGGTATTTTTATTATTAGAGTCAGGGTTTCACCTTGTTGGTCAGGCTGGTCTCAAACTCCAGACCTCAGGCGATCCACCTGCTTCGGCCTCCCAAAGTGCTAGGATTACAGGCGTGTACCACCGTGCCCGGCCTTCAGTGTATGTTTCAAAGAGAAGTGCTCAGAATACACTAAACTGTTTTTCATAGAACCTTGCCCTAGGTTTGATCACCTGATAACATGCTTGAAAGATACCTGCTGGCTCTATCAGTAGCCAATTCTAGCAAGCCTGTGATCTAGGAATATTCCCTGTGCCAAAAAACAGTGCTGAGGAATAGAATACTTGCCAGAGGCCCTGCAGCCCAGAGCTTTGTTGAATCATAAGCCTACATTTTACATTTGAATTTATAAGTCCACATTGACTTTAAAGATTTAATTTTGGAGGGGAAGGGAACAAAGTAAACAGTGCTAGTCATTGCTTGAATTCCGAGATCCAGGGGAGAGATGATTTTATTGTTATTTTGGATGATGGGGCTTTGATTTTTAACATTATGATAATAAGTAATCATAATAGTGGGAACTAAATGTTCCCATAGGAATCGTCTAGGGAGAGTGCAGAAGATTCCTTAGTAAGAATCAAATGAATGACTTTGACCTTAAAGTTTAGAAACATCAGTCAGTTGCCACCCCTCCCCATACTCTCCTTGGAGGATTGGTGAAGGAGCACTTATAAATCTCACAAGGAGATAAAGCCCCATGGAGCTGTCTGTGGGATTTATGGCATGCTGGGAAAGCTTCTGGGCTGTGCGGAAGCCTTTCCATTCATAGCAGGCTTCATTCACAGAGAATATTGGGTCACACGGAAGCTTACTACCCACTGCTGACCTTTACAGATGGGGATTGGCTGGGCTGCACAAAAACAGAATGGAACTCCAGCAAGCCAGGGCACCTGTGAACCTGTGACCTCAGGTTATGAAGACCTTGGACATTTGAGGCTCTGAATGAGAGAAAAAGGAGGGAGTTAGGAATTTTGGAAGTTCACTCCAGATACTGATTTGTATGTGACAATTCGTGATCTTATTTGGCAAACGCAACAGTGACTATTTTAGTTCAAACTCTCCTCCCTCCATGCAACTCTGAATCCTTGAACTTCTCAAAATTGCATGTGATTTATTCCTTTTATAAAGTAGATAACCAAGTCATTGAAACTAAGTTTTTGCCCTAGGTCTGATAGTAAATTGGCCCCAAGTGGAAATGGAGCCTGTTAATTCATAGCACCTTAGTTCAGCAGTCCTCAACCTTCTTGGCACCAGGAACCGGTTTTGTGGAAAACAGCTTTTCCATGAACAGGGGTTGAGGGGCATTCATTTCAGGATGAGACTGTTTCACCTCAGATCATCAGGCATTAGTTAGATTCCCATAAGGAGTGTACAACCTAGGTCCCTCGAATGTGCAGTTCACAATAGGCTTGGCACTCCTGTGAGAATCTAGTATCCTGCTGACCTGACAGGAGGTGGAGCTCAGGCGGTAATGCTGGCTCCTCTGCCACTCACGTCGTGCTGTGTGGCCCGGTTCCTAGCAGGCCACGGACTGCTACTGGCCCGTGGTGCAGGGGTTGGGGATCCCTGCCTTAGTTATTCGCTTTCTGCGTTTCAAGCGGAAAAGTGTCAGATAAAAGTGAAATTATCTTATCTGAAAAATGTGGTCAGCAAACTTCTTAAAATCCATTTAATATTTAAATTTGCTTTCTGGGAAACTTTGGAATCCTTAAAGGGTGACCCGAATGTCAGAAATAGAGATTTGTGTTAGAGAAGACAGAATCTGTTATGGATTAATGTTGAACCAGGACTCCAGGAATACTACTCTTTTTTCAGGAGATGAGAAACAGAGCTTCCTGTTTCCTTCAGGAGGGTTCCTGGACTCTGTGGGGGTGATCTAGGAAACCCTACTGAGACGGGATGGCAAAGGGGGAGGGGATTTCTGTGTGATAAAACACTGGCTGTTGTTATTACAGCTCCATTAGCATTTTCCTGAGGATGAAGGGTATTCATCATAGAAGCCTGAGCATGTGGCTTCATTCTAACAAGTGGCTTTGAGCAAGATCAATTCTTGGGGCTCTTGCAGTTTTTTTAGAGCACATTCATTTTTCATGCACATGCTTTTCTGCCTCTCCTGCCTCTACATTTCTACTTTCTTCATAGTTCAGAGGTGTAATTTCCATCTTCTGTAAGATAAAGATCATAGTGACAACACAAATATCTTAACTGGAACTTACACAGGAAGAAAACTTTGTAGTCAGTGTGACGGTATCTCTTGACATTGACACAGTCTGAGAGGAACTTCTGGGCAGGGGTATGCTGATAAACTGGCCCTTCAAAATAAAAGCCCTTATTTGTAGCATTGCTAATTTTCATGGCATAATAGTATCATTATGGCTGAACTCACACTACCAACATGATGCCATTGAACGCAGAGGTGAGGAGTGTGCACATTTGGCTCGCGCAAGGGGTTCAAGCTGGCTCTGGAATACCGCTGGCTAGGCCTTGATGTGTTCGCATAGTAAGAGGAAAGGTACATATGTCAGCATATATGTGAATCTGGCGGTGAAGATTTCTTCTGGTTTCTCTGCCCAGAAATGCTGTCATAGATCAGATGACACATGAATTTGCCACGTGTGCAAGTGCCTTTTCTAGTGCTGCCCATCTTTATTCTTGGAACCCTCTTAATTTTGGTATTCATCCAGATACTACCCTTAGCCTACTACTCTTCCTGTTTTAACTGATGTGATTTCTACATATTTCCATCTTAGACCCTTCTCCCAACTTTTAGATTCTAATCGCCTATTGGACTTACCATTGGCATGTCCCCCAGAGTACCTCAAGTTCTACATTCTAAAATGAAATTCAGTACCTACCCCACCAAAATCTGACTTCCTCCCCTCAGTTTTCTTTCATATAGGTGACACCATTATCTTTCCAGCCATCCATACTAGAAATCAGGTAACGATCCCAACAACTTAGTTGCCAGAACCACATGTTATTTTTCTTCATTTTATCCTCTACATCCAATTGATCAGAAGTCGTGACCATCTTCTTTTTTATTATCTGATGTTAGTGTAAATGTGTCACTCCCATCTACCACCTTCTTCATTCCTATTACCGTTGTATTAGTTAAAGCCCTTGCAGTTGCTTATCTGTAGTATCCACAACTTTCTTAGTGGTTTTTCCAACTTTAAAACTGTCCTCATCAAATCTGTCCTCCACATTGGTTTCCCTGAGCATGCTTAAAACCTCATCATTGGTCTCTCATTTCCTACAGGACATGGAGTCTCAGCTCCTTAGCATGCAGCCCGAGTCCTCCATAATCAGGTAGTCTCCTCCTGGCTCTCCAGCCAAAGCATTCCTTCCCTCTGTCATATTGCTTATGCAACCACACATTTTTCCCCTGTAGCGGTAGAAAGATATGATGCCTTTCCTCACCCATCATAAGGGTCATCCTTAACTCTCCTGTAACAAAAGACAGGTTAACGAGAGAAAAGCATAACAGATTTCTTTAATCAAGGTTTTATGTGACATGGGAATCTTCAGAAATAAAGGCCCAGACCCAGGGGAAACTTTCTGTTTTTATGCATAGAGTCAATGAAGAATGGACAATGTGGAAATGTGATTGGATGGAAAGAGTATGATCTTATGGTAACAGACGAAGGGGGAACCCAGCAAGGCCTGTCTGTTCAGATTCTTCCTGGCCACTCTGTGTAGCATTCTTTCCCCCTGGATGTGGGCCAGGACCCCTCTGGAAGTAGGGTCTTATGATCTGCTATCAGACAAGGTAGTTCAGAGAATCTCTTTATGGCCGGCTTCTAAACAGAAAGGTGAGGGAAGGTTAGAGCAGTATTTCCAGGCTTTAAACCTTGCTTTAGGGTAAAAGGGGCTTCTAGTTTCTGTGACTCACCTTGGGAAAGGAGGAATTCTGGTTTCTATGGTTCACTTCAGGGGAGAAAGAAGGGCCGGAGACAGGAGAGCAGGAAAAGGTAAGAGAGAGAATTTGCTTCTGAGGCCTTCCAATTCCTTTAGTTCAAAGTCCTCAGCATGTCAAAATTCCATACTATGGGATGTCATTTTCATGACTTTGTTAATGCTTGTTTCTCTGCCTGGTGTGCCCTCCCCAACATTGTTAACTCTTACTCACTATGTGAAACCCAATGCAGGCCAGCTATGGTGGCTCATGCCTGTAATGCTAGCACTTTGAGAGGCTGAGGTGAAAGAATCACTTGAGTCCAGGAGTTTGAGACCAGCTTGGCAACATAGCAAGACCTTGTCTCTGCAAAAAAAAAAAAAATTTGCTGGGGTGGTGCAGGGCTGCAGTCCCAGTGACCACTGTACTCTGGCCTGGGCAATAGAGCTGGACTGCATCTCTAAAAAGCAAAACACAGCAGAACAACCCAGTGCAGACAGAAACTACTCAGGAAGCCTTTTCTGACGCCTCTTTTACACTGGGTCCCTCTTTTGCTTCCTCTATATCTTGCCTCTGTCTCCACCATTTTAGTCACATCTTATTGTAATGGTTTCTTTGTGTCTGTTTCCTTCACCAGACTGGACAACTTGGTTGCCAGAACCACATGCTATTTACCTTTATATATCTAGTACCTTGCACAGTGCCTGGCACATAGTACCATTTAGTTAATGTGTGGCTGAATAAGTAGTGGAATAAATGGAAAAGACAGCCATTGTGTATATGCTAGTAGCATAAGGTTGCCAGACTTACCAGATAAAAATACAGGATACACAGTTACATTTCCAATTCAGATAAATAACGAATCGTTGTTTTTTAGTATGCATAGATCCCAAACATGGAATGGGACATAGTTATACCACATTTTATGTAATTATTCATTATTTCTCTGAAATTAAAATTTCACTGGGCATGCTGTAATTTATCTGTCAGCCCTAACCTACCAAAAAAGTGAGTTCACACCAGAAATATTAGGTTGGCGCAAAGGTGATTGTGATTTTTGCCATCACTTTTAATGGCCAAAACTGCAGTCACCTTTGCACCAACGTAGTAGAAGTTCACACAAAGCTGAAGCTCATGTTGAGCTTGACATCATGGGCCCTAAAGTATTTTCTAGACTTTACCTTAACATCTCTGGATGTCTTGTGTGTGAATAGTCACTGCAGTCCTCAGATGTACTGGCCTTGTCATGCTCTGTTGTGTGTCATTACACACATGATTTCTGCTGAAAGAATGATATATTTCTTTGCATGGCAAGGAAATTTATGCATTTGAGTAATATGGAGAGATGAGCAGAGCTTATTTATGAGTCAGCTTGTGGGTTTTCCTATACAGGTTGAGTGCCCTTAATCTTAAAATCTCTATTTAAAGTGCTCCAACATCCATGCTCATTGGAGCATTTTAGATTTGGGGTTTTCAGAATGGAGATGCTTGAATGGTAAGTATAATGGGAATATTTCAAAATCCGAAAAAATCTGAAATCCAAGCCACTTTCGGTCCCAAGAATCTGAGATAAAAGATTCTCAGCCTGTTTCGTGGTAGTTTGTTGTTGCTGGGTAGAGGTTGTAGGGCATTTGAAAAGGGAGCATGAAACTTACTTTTGGGTGTCTGGGGATGAATGTAAGGATTGGGTATGAAGTTTAGATTTTCAGAGGGAGTTAACAGCTAAAATAGTACTCACTGTTTACTCTGCTGCTCTGGCCAAGACGCCTGAGAACTGATCCACTGAAGAGGGATCATGGCGTGGAGGACTTCATATCGTCTCCATTCTAATGAGGTTGTTTACTTAGCATGTTCCCTGTTAAACTGTCAGATGACTGAAACATTATTTTGATTGAAGGGATTTTTTTTTTTTAATTAGAAACACCCAACTACTTAACAGTTTATGTGTTAGAAGGTGGAAAGAGTTTATGTCCCTATGTCTGGAAACAGAATTGAAATATGGCATATTTCATCTCTCACACGCCCCTTTTCCTCTCTGTCTCATGCCAAAGTCGATAATTATGGAAATTACCTGGTAGGACACTTGGGCACATTAGATATTTACCCCATAGGACTCAGACATGTTCTCTTTGAAAAAGCTGGACTCTAATGGCACAAAGATCAACCAAAAAAACAAACATGAAACATTTTTGTGGTCTCCGTACCATGATCTTGTCAGTAAAAGCGACGGTCGATGATTAAATCCAGATTGAGCTGTTTCCTGTTAGCGTGCTAACCTACAGGGCAGGCTCAGGCGTCTGTGTCTTGCTTTCTAAGTCTGGGTCATTAACCACTTGTCTGACAAGGGTTCCACCGTTTTCGTCTTTAATTCAAAGTTGCTAAGATAATATAAGCAAAAACTGGTCCTAGTCTCTTAAAGCACTTATAGATCTGTTGAATCTTTTCCTGCAAAAATGAAACTTTTAACATTTTAGCTTCTCTAGTTGGGCCATATGGCAGAGTATTTTTTTGTGTTTCCCTGCTGTACAGTTTCATTTCAAAATAATTCCAGTGGTAAGCAGATAACTTTAACTTTTTGTTTCATGAAAAATGTACTCTATTCAAATGTTGGCAAATTAGAAGTCATCAGGTCTTTCCCCTGCCATCATAAGCAGATATTAGGATATTTAGCAAATCTGCAGAAAATGACATGAAGCAAATGCTCTGATAACTTAACATGTGTTGTTGTTTTTTGTGAGAATGATTATAGGCACAAGAGTGATGTTCACTTTGAAAATTATATTTTAAATTTAAATTTTCAAAATATTTTATTAGTCTTTTGTTAGGTCACATGTGGTTCTTCCTAATGCACAGAAGCAAACACTGAGGAACAAATACTGTTAAAGGGACTTACAGGAATCATGTATGCATATTGAAAATTTTTTCAGAGTAAAAAAGCACTGAAAGGAAGGGACTGGGCCAACAAGAAACATAATGCCATTCCCAAGGGAGAACCTTGGCTTTCTGCCAAATCTGCTTTCTGGCCGGAAATTGGACCCACTACATCAGGTTCTTTGACAAGCATTTTTCTCTGTGTTTGAATTTTGGGACACATCAATACTCAGTGAAAAATTAGTTCTTTTAAATAATCATGGCTTTTGATAAGAAAAATTTAATAATTAAGTAGAGTTTCCTTTGTAAATAAAATAAGAATCATCCAATTTCAAAATTGTTTGGTAAGGGAACACTGATATTATCACAAGGTGAGGAAGCTTAATTTAAATCAGGGTTTGACTATCCATAACCACTGAGAAGCCATTCCTTTTGTTGTTGTTAACATTTGACATTGAAATATATTTTATTGTTTTTCTTTGTGTTTTTGTTGTTGTTGTTGTTGTTTTGTTTTTGATACAGAGTCTTGCTCTGTTGCCCAGGCCTGAGTGCAGTGGTGCAATCTCAGCTCACTGCAACCTCCACCTACCGGGTTTAAGTGTTCTCCTGCCTCAGCCTCCTGAGTAGCTGGGACTACAGGCACATACCACTATGCCTGACTCATTTTGTATTTTTAGCAGAGATGGGGTTTCGCCATGTTGGCCCCACTGGCCTCAAACTCCTGACCTCAGGTAATCTGCCCACCATGGCCTCCCAAAGTGCTGGGATTACAGGCATGAGCCACTGCTCCCATCCTGAAGTATATTTTCTAACTGCTACTTTTTTTTTTTTTTTGAGATGGAGTCTTGCCCTGTTGCCAGGCTGGCGTGCAGTGGCGCAATCTCAGCTCACTGCAACCTCCGCCTTCCTGGGTTCAAGCGATTCTTCCGCCTCAGCCTCCCGAGTAGCTGGGACCACAGGCGCATGCCACCACGCCTGGATAATATTTTTGCGTTTTTATTAGAGACGGAGTTTCACCATGTTGGCCAGGATGGTCTCGATCTCTTGACCTTGTGATCCACCCGCCTCAGCCTCCCAAAGTGCTGGGATTACAGGGTGAGCCACCGTGCCCGGCCTCTTACTGCTACTTTTAAATGTCATGCAGGTTGACAATTATTTTGGCCCGGTATTTTAAAGCGACAAAGAACAAAACACAAAACATCCTTACATTTTCTTATTAAGAAAGAGATCAAAAGAATGCACATTTGAAAATAGAAATTAACATTACATTTTATAATATTTTGATTTTCCTTTTTTTAAATGAAAAGTGGTAAATATGAGTTAATTTTTAGATGCATTACAGTAATTTAATAAGCCAAAATTTTTCAAAGTATGTGCACTCTGCAGTTCTACAAGATGCCCTGAGACTAAAGAGAAATCCATTTGGAAATGTCTATAACATACCCCTCTCCTGGAGTTTGATAACACGTTAGCATATTAAAGAGATAAGAAATTCTGCAGTAAAGAGATGTCGTTGACTTTATTGAACTCCGTAGTTCCCAGACTTGACCACAGGATCTTTTTTTGAAGTAGTGTTTTACAGCACACACTTAAAGCAACAGTGAACCAAATAATTAATAACATATGGAATTCAACACCATATATCTTTTTCACATATTGTTTCTGGTAAAGCTGGAGCTTCTGGGGAACAGATGGGTACTATAAGGTTTGTTCTAAAACTATGTATAGAGTGATAAAGAACAGTTATTAGAACCTGATCTGAGTCAAAAGTCTTAAGAGGCCTAAAGAAATGTTTGATATTTTGCCTGAACCAGATCCCTCTCCCTAGAAAACTTTCAAAAATTAAATAAAGAGATAAAGCCATCTACCACGTAAGCTGGGGTCTTAATTTTAATTCCTGTTAGCACTTTGACATGATGACATTAAGCTATTCTAACCCCCTTCTGAAAACAGTTGCTACCACTTCAGTCTTTCTGAAAGCAATCCCATCTGTTAATTTCCTTCCGGTAGTTTGATTTCTGACAGGGCAGGTGAAGGAAAAGCAAACATGCTACTTAGTAAGCACAATGTCATCATTAGAGATCAGTTCTCTCTTTTTTGCCCCACTTCTTTAATTTTCACGTGTGGTTATTGAGATTTAAGAAAATCTGATATAAAACAATTCATCTTATGAATCAGATAAACCACCTGGTGATTATTTGCATCACTTAGGATAATTTTTGCTTTAGAAATAGACCTTCTCTCAGTAGAGCAGTTTCCTTAGTACCTATGAAGGATGAGTTAAACTTTCAAAATTGCGTCTCTGTATAATTTGTTAGGCACAGATTTGCTGCAGAATGTAAGGCACACCAATATTTTTCTTCATTTTAATTCTCTTCCCTCATACTCAAATTTTAAGCTGTAAAGATTTTATTACCAATGAATTTTTATGTATTATGGTTTATATCTACCAAGGTACAATTATATCTACCAATATTCATTTACAGGTTCATTTTCATCTGCTAGCTGCTTCTCATGAGTAAATGTCTTCATTTAGACTTTGCCATTTTCCGGAAGGCAGGGTCGGTCATACACCCACTCACCCTTTTCATCACTCCCCAGAGCTTAACCCAGTACTGCTTGGTACAACCGTTTTCTCAGTCAGCTCTGCTGATTGCTGATAACATTGAATCAAAATGCACATTGCCCTCTGTGGACTGAAGAAAGTCAGATCATGGTTTCATCTCCCTAAATTTCCACCGAGAATATACTTCAACCATGGCCAATTTTTCAAGCTATCAACATGGTGTCAACTGGCTCACACAAATTCTCAAAATTTAACACTCTTCTCTCCAAACCAGTATGAATCAGCTGTCGCACACCACATCAGAGCTGTCTTTAAGAATGAGTTTGGGTGGGCACAGTGGCTCATGCCTGTAATCTCAGCACTTCGGGAGGCCAAGACGGGTGGATCATCTGAGGTTGGGAGTTTGAGACCAGCCCGGCCAACACGGTGAAACCCTGTCTGTACTAAAAATGCAAAAATTATTCCGGCTTAGTGGTAGGTGTCTCTAATCCCAGCTACTCGGGAGGCTGAGGCAGGAGAATTGCTTGATCCTGGGAGGCAGAGGTTGCAGTGAGCTGACACGCATTGCACTTCAGTCTGGA
>NW_016107348.1:4783896-4790779 GCF_001604975.1 Cebus imitator
TACTTTAAGTTCTGGGGTACATGTACAGATCTTGCAGGATTGTCACATAGGTATACACATACCATGGTGGTTTGCTACCTCCATCCCCCCATCACCCACATTAGGTATTTCTCCTAATGTTATCCCTCCCCAATCTCCCCACACCCTGCTATCCCTCCCCTAACCCCCCAACAGACCCCAGTGTGTGATGTTCCCCTCCCTGTGTCCATGTGTTCTCATTGTTCAACACCCACTTATGAGTGAGAACATGCGGTCTTTGGTTTTCTGTTCTTGCGTCAGTTTGCTGATAATGATGGTTTCCAGATTCATCGATGTCCCTGCAAAGGACATGAACTCCTCCTTTTTTATGGCTGCATAGTGTTCCATGGTGTATATGTGCCACATTTTCTTTATCCAGTCTATCTTTGATGGGCATTTGGATTGGTTCCACATCTTTGCTATTGTAAATAGTGCTGCAGTGAACATACGTGTGCATGTGTCTTTATAATAAAACAATATATAATCCTTTGGGTATATACCCCGTAATGGGATTGCTGGGTCAAATGGTATTTCTATTTCTAGATCCTTGAGGAATCGCCACACTGTCTTCCACAGTGGTTGAACTAATTTACACTCCACCAACAGGGTAAAAGTGGCCTTCAACTATTTTAATGCTTCCAATTGTACTTTAGGGAGCTGTTTCTCCTTATGATAATCATTAATTTATTACACAGGTTGAAGGGGACCAGCTGCCTCCAGGACACACAGTCAGTCAATACGAGACCTGTAAGATCAGGACCATAAAAGCTGGTACCTTGGAGAAGCTTGTGGAGAACCTGCTGACAGCTTTTGGGGACAATGACTTTACCTATATCAGCATCTTTCTGTCAACGTACAGAGGCTTTGCCTCCACTAAAGAAGTGCTGGAACTGCTGCTGGACAGGTGAGAACATAAAGGATTTTGTGAGTTGATAGAAATGTAGGCTGTTTACGGAGTGGAGCACGAGGTTCTGAATCACCTGCACTTGGTATGTGGAGAGAGATGTGTGAGGAAAGATTAATGGAAAGGGATGACCTTTGGCACAGATGGCAAGAAGATCATTCAGGAGCCACTTATGGTCTGTTGCTGGGGAAAAGATCTCCTAAAAAATCTATAAAAGAGCTGAGAGTAGATCATAAATCTAGATTCAGTTGCTTTATAGATTTCATTTACTGTTTGACACCCTAAATTTCTCCATATTTTTATAATTTTATATTATTCAGTAAATAGTCAATTAACCAAGAATTTTATTGGGATCTTGTGGGGAGGAAATGTGCTAATATGTGTCGAGTGTGGAGCTCATTCTTAGACCAACAGGAAGCAGCTTATGAATGGTGGAGATGATCATAACTATTAACAGTCACCATGTATTGGCTGCTTTACAGATCTGCACATAAATATCATCCTGGATCTGTATTGTTAAGCTACATATTACATATAGCAGAGCATTATACATTGAAATTTACACACTATTAATCTCTAGATTGTCTGCCTTGTTTCTGTTTTATTAAGAATTAAACTTCATCTTTTAGAAGATGTCATTAAATCAACTTGATATTGGGAGGAAGAAAACTGTCAGCCAAACAATTGTTTTAGAATCAGGAGAATCCTCATCTAAACCCTAATATTCTGAGGTTTCCTGCATACGGAAGGAAATGAGATATGGCTTTTTGTTCGGCTTGTTGAGTATTGATGTTGGTTAACTAAATTTTTTTATTTTAAAAGTAATTCGTGCTCATGCTAAAAATTCTTACACCATGGAAGAGTATACAAAATATTAAAGTTTATTCATATTGCTACTTTCTCCCCAAATAACCTTCATTAGATTTTAAAATACTAATCATAAGAAGAATATTAGATAGACCATAAACCAGGCAAGAAACGCATATTAACATTTTAAAAATAAAGGTAATCCATGTATATGGTGAAAAGTTTCATCAGTCCAGATAATTATAAAAATAAAAAGTAAAAGATTTTTTCCCCAAGCTCCAATCCCATTCCTCCCAGGAAATCACTGTAGACCATTCCTTCTGTATTTTTACCACACTTTTGGGTGTATAGAAAAGTATGTATGTATACATACAAACATTTATGTACTATATATCATATATGATATGCGTTTATATATTTATCATAAGACATATATACTTATCTATGATACGGATAGAATCATAGTACACAGTCTGTTCTGCAATTTCCATTTAAAAATTTATTTTTATTTTTAGAGACAGGGTCTTGTTCTGTTGTCCAGGCTGGAGTGCAGTGACACAATCACTGCATCCTTGAACTCTGGGGCTCAAGAGATCAGCTTCAGCCTCCTGAGTTGCTAGGATGACAGGTGCAGGCCACCACGCCTGGCCAATTTTCAATTTTTACTTATCTGTGTATCTTGGAGATTTTTTACTCATTAAGTTAATTAGTATATATAAAAGGCTTAGAACAGTGGCTGACATATTGAAAGCTCAAAAAATGTAATTCTTATTGTTTCAAAATCAGCACCTATAAATGAATCTACCATAGTCTTTTCAATAGCTTTATTTTTATTGAATGCGTTATTATATGGATAGACCTTTAAGTTCTCTCCAGTTTTTAAATTTTGTAAACAGAGCATTTTTGAATACATATCTTCTGAATAGTTGTTCGAGAATTCTATAGGATGATTTCATAGAAGAGTCACTAATGGGCCAAGGTATATCAGCATTTAGATTTGCAAGACACTGCCAGATTGCACTGACGACATTCCTGTCCACAGAAAATGGGAGTGCCTGTTTCCTCACTTTCCCCACACACTTGCCAACCATGGGTATTTTCTCTCTGCCTTTGAAACTGTCTTTGCCATGATCTGACCACTGACAAATGATAGCTTGTTGTCTTTGAATTTATGCTTCTTACATTTATGAGTGAGGTTTAGCATCTTTTAAAATTCTTATGGGCTGTTTGTGGTTTTTTTTTTTTTTTTTTTTTTGTTTTTTTTTTTTTTTTTTTTTTTTTTTTTTTTTTTTTTGGACTCTTTTTATCTGATTATTGATCCTCTATTTATAACTATTCACATTAAGGAAATTAGTTTGTTGCCTGTCATTTGTTAGAAATATTTTTCCTAATTTGTCCATTAGTTTTAAAAGTCATTTATTATTATTTTTATTATTATCTGAGATGGAGTCTCGCTCCATCACCAGACTGGAGTGCAGTGGCATGATATCAGCTCACTGCAACCTCTGCCTCCTAGGTTCAGGTGATTCTCCTGCCTCAATCTCCCGAATAGCTGGGACTACAGGAGTGCACCACCACGCCCAGCTAATTTTTGTATCTTTAGTAGAGATGGGGTTTCACCATGTTGGCCAGGATGATCTCGATCTCTTGACCTCATGATCTGCTTGCCTCAGCCTCCCAAAGTGCTGGGATTACAGGTGTGAGCCACCTTGCCTGGCCTATTAATATTTTTCATGAAGACATTAACATTTTTGTGTAGTCATATCTATTAGTCTTAAGAAATACCTTTAATAATAAAGTTCTATTCCAATATAAGTAAGGTTATAGACTATAGTGGGCTTTCCCTCAAAGTAGTTTTCTCATAGATGCATATGGAGTAAGATTATTTGGATCAATAGTTATTCATATGTTAACCTTTGAGAACACCCACAAAATGCCTGTTCTTTGTCATGCATTGATCTGGTATGATACCTAGAGCTGCAGCACAGATAGGAAGTTCTGTAGTTTTTTGCATAGCAGTGCTTGACAAAATAAGCCTGGAATATAAACTTGGATTGGTGAGGCATTTCTTTTATAGTTTGTTTGCTTATGTGATAGATCATACCTGTAAGTAGAAATTGAGAAATTATATGAATTTTATGTTTTTGATATTTCATGTTTATTAAAAAAATGCAGTTGCTACTGGCAGGCAGTATGAATAGATAGTTCAAACCATTAAAAAACTCCTACAAGTTTACTTTGGAATTGGTAAACTCTTCTACTTATGGGCTGACTATTGATAATAGGCCACAGATGTCCACAGTGAATAAAGGAGCGCACGTAAATTCCAGCTGTTCATCCTAAATAGAGGACGTACATTACAGGAACTGGAATGTTTAGTCTATGACTCATGTACATCCAGCTTTTGATATTTTTAAAAATCTTTTCTTTGTTCTATTATAGAGGATAGATATTTTTGTATTTTTAAAACACTAACTGGATGACTAACTACTTTGAACATGAATCAAACTGCATTTAATTCAAGCTATAATGTAAGATATAACTGAATGGAGAGTTAGTATTTATTTGGATGGGCCGAGGCTTGGCCTTGAATTAAATCTCAAACTCAGATCTTTTGCTTGCTTCTGAAATGAATGGAATTGACAAGTACTCCATGCTTACACAATACCCAGCTTCTGCAAGACACCATGCGGATGGAACTCAGAAATACGAGACTTGGTTCATGTCTTGAGATAGTTTAGAGGTGGATTTTACTATGAGGCCACTGGTACTTAACCTCCAGGGGACCTCACTTGGAATGCCCTCTACATAATTTTGTATTCTTAATTTTCTATTATTTTTCTTTGCGAGGACCCCTCAGATTACATGTGGCTTCAAATTACATAGCCATAAGACCTGGATCCACCCCTCAGTACTTAATATTTTACCGCAAAAGATAAAATGTTAAGGCTTGCATTTCTGAAACAAGTAGATAACTGCTTAAGATGATATTAGATGAACTTCTAACATGTTCTAAAGATGAAACAGTATATAGAAGTTCAGAGAAATAAATCTCATTTATTTTGATTATTCTGCAGAAATTTGGATTTGTTCAAATATGTACAAATGTCAACATGACTATTCCTTCCTTCATTTCCTACTCACTTAGATCTTGGACCAGGCTTCAGTCTTGATTAAATTTAACCAAAATGTGCATTCTGTGAAACACTGGGTTCTTAAATTGGTTGTTGAGACTTTTAATGTCTATAATTAAGAGGAAGCAATTATGTTGTAAAAACTTGCCTATTCCGAAGATGAGCATTTGAAATATTATTTTGTCAGTAGATTGTAGTAGACTTGTTTATGGGTCTCTGACATAATTTTAAAAATAATTTATTTTGGTTTCTTAATAGTAGCTTGCTTATCTGTGGTGAAATTAACACACTGAGCAGCTATTACAGCATGTGCTAATCACATAATAATCAGTCAAGAATAGATTGAAGGCAGATGCTGCAGTATTTAGTTCCCACCAGAGAAGCTTATTTGATGTCAAGCTTTGATTTCCCTTAAGACTTCCAGCAATGTGGCTTTTCTCATATGGAGCTGTTTGCTTTCTGGGATTTCTTTTTTATCTTTTGACAGTTTTTTATTCTGCTCTAATAAGAGCCTTTTGTGATTGGCCAATAGACAGTGGTTTGAATTCGTGTATAGCTAATTCCATGTGTTTGCTTTACCCCTTATTTGGGGTGATCATTTCCCAAGGACCCCTGTTTTCTGTGCTTCTCAGTGTGGCTCAGAGTTCACTCTAGACCACATAGGCTTCCTTTTAACCCAAGAGAAAGTTCTTGAATTGTGGGCTAGCAGTTTGTGTTGGGGCACTGAAATTTTCTTTGATCTAACTTCAAACATATACTCACTTAGTTGAAAATCTAGCTGGGCGCAGTGGCTTATACTTGCAATCCCAGCACTTTGGGAGGCTGAGGTAGGTGGATCACCTGAGGTCAGGAGCTCGAGACCAGCATGGGCAACATAGTAAAACCCCGTCTCTACTAAAAATGTAAAAATTATCTGGTGTGGTGGCACATGTCTGTAGTCCTAGCTACTCAGGAGGCTGAGGCAAAGGAATCGCTTGAACCTGGGAGTCGGAAGTTGCAGTGAGCTGAGACTGTGCCAGCCTGGGCGACATACTGAGACTCTGTCTCAAAAAAAAAAAAAAAAAAAAAAAAATCTGTTCTCTCCACCATAACATTTAAATGTAAGTGTGTTAGACACCACTGAATATGCCCAACCTCAAATGTAGGGAGAAACCTACTTTAGCTAGTGACACTCACTGAGAACCATGAAATGTTTGCACAAATATCTAGAGTTTTCTAAAGATAGCTGTCACAATAGCTCCCTTTTGGGCTATTTCTTGAACATTCTCTCCGTGATATGCACTCTGATATCAGAATTAAGCAGAATGGACTGAGTGCAGTGGCTCACACCTGTAATCCCAGCACTTTGGGAGGCCGAGGTAGGCAGTTCACTTGATGTTAGGAGTTCAAGACCAGCCTAGCCAACATGGCAAAACCCCCTCTCTACTACTTTTTTTTAGACAAAGTGAAACCCGGTCTAAAATAAAAAGAAAAGTAAGAAGAATGCCAACAAGAAGCAGAGTAGAGGTTAACTAGGTCTCCAGAAACCTTTGCCAAGCCAGGGTTGGCACTCAGGTCACACTGTGGAAAGCACTCAGTAATAATCTGAATTACTCCCTTAATTTCAAATGAATTCTCCCAAGTTCTCCCAGTGGAGGACATTTGGGGTGGATAAAGGTTGAAACCATTTATAAGCACTATGCTTTAAGATAATCTAACTTAAATTTGCTTGCTTATGTTGCATAGAGACTAATTCAGTAGGTCTTTGAACATACTTCTTCTTCCCATGTTTGCTTGCCATGTGTTTTCACAGACTTTCTTATTTAGTTCACTTATTTTATCCCATGTATACAAATTAGAAAATTGTGGCTCAGAAACATTTAATCAGTAAGTAGCAGAGCTAGAATTAAAACCTTCCCCTTTCTGACTTGGAAGCTCTTTCCAAGTGTACGATATCACCTTCCTTGATTTGTTAGTATCATCTTTAAAGAAACCCTTTTTTGGAAATCCTTTTTTTTTTTTTTTTTTTTTTTTTTTTTTT
>NW_016107348.1:4790829-4806717 GCF_001604975.1 Cebus imitator
AGACGGAGTTTCACTCTTGTTGCCCAGGCTGGAGTGCAATGGCATGATCTCAGCTCACTGCAACCTCTGCTTCCTGGGTTCAAGTGATTCTCCTGCCTCAGCCTCCTGAGTACTGGGAATACAGGCATGTGCTACCACACTGGGCTAATTTTTTTGTATTTTTAGTAGAGACGGGGTTTCTCCATGTTGATCAGGCTGGCCTCAAACTCCTGACCTCAGGTGATCCACCCACCGCAGCCTCCCAAAGTGCTGGGATCACAGGCGTGAGCCACCGCGCCCTGCAGGGAACCCTTCTTAGCTGTCCTTTTCAGTACTACCTCAACTGATTTTCCCTGGAAACTGCGTTTCCCAAGGGCTCTTCCCTTCACACAGTTGTGAGCAGTTCACTTGAGGATCAGTGCTCTTATTCGTTTGTCTACTCAGGCAATATTTATCAGCTCTTTATGTGTACCATGTACTGTACAAGGTGCTGTGTGTCTGATGGTGGACAAACCTGCCTTCTTCATGTTGAATGTCTAGTCAGAAAGAGTCACATTAAACTCATCAGTGTGCAAATACATGTATGTAATTAAAATTGATAGACCATTGGGAGATAAAAGGTTCTATAACACAGACTTAGGATATTTTGGAGGGCTGTACCCAAATTAAACTGGATGTTGGCTAGGATCTTAGGTGATCACTTAGATGATGGGTCATAAAGGTCATTGTTATTTCTCTGTGTTTGGAGTATTTCTGTGTACTGAATGGGCTCAGGCCAAATCCCTGACCTCGATTAGCTTTTCCTGAAGGGTCAGGGACAGCAAATGAGAAACCATGGGTGAATTTAAGTAAGCATAGTACCACCATGGGAATAGAAACCTTAAGTCCATTCTTTATGTCACCTGGAGTAGTAACATTTTCATATGCAAAACATGGCATACCTATAACCCGCAGAATGGAGCTGCCTTTGTTAATGCAGCCAGTTCTTCCACAGCGTAGAGAGGAGGTGGTCACATATAAAGCTTGAAAATTTCATTTATTTCCAAGGATTTTGTCATAGATGTCAAACAGACATTTTCTTTTCAGAATTTCAGGATATATTATGGGAAAAGCAATTTTTCCTGTCTTTTTTTTTAGCCATGAGATTCAGGTTTAAGGCATATCGTATAATGGTTAAGAACATAGGCTGAGGAGTCAGGAAATTTGAATTTTATTCTAGCTTTGCACTCCTTACTTGCTCTGCAGTATTGGGCAGTTAATTTATCTTACTAGCTTTAGTTTTCCTCATCTATATAATAATAAAAATAGCACCTAATTTATAGAGTTATTGTAAGGTTTGAACATGATAATGTAGGTGAAATTCTTAGTATAGTGGCTGAAAAATATTAAGTGCTTAAGAGACTATTATTATCTTCTTTCTTCACGGCATTTATTATTATTTGAAATTATGTTATTTATCTTGTTTATTTCTTGCCTGTCTTTCCTTCTCAGAGACCATGTTAGTCTTGTTCATTGCTCTACCCTCAAAATGATGCCTGCAGTAGGTGCTTAGGAACTATTTGTCTAACAAATAAATAATGGCTATTATTATTCATGTCTGTTCCAAGCAGGTGCTTTGGAAGGTTCAGCAGTGAATATTGCCCAGGCTCTGCTCATGTTTAGTGGGAGAGACAAGTCTATAGACTCGTATCATCACTGTCAAGGCCACGAGGCTGAATGTGCATTGTATTTTTTTGTTTGTTTTTTGAGACAGAGTCTTGCTCTGTCGCCAGGCTGGAGTGCAGTGGCACAATCTCAGCTCAATGCAACCTCCGCCTCCTAGGTGCAAGTGATTCTTCCACCTCAGCCTCCCGAGTAGCTGGGACCACAGGCACGTGCCACCATGCCTGGCTAATTTTTGCATTTTTAGTAGAGACAGGATTTCACCATGTTGGCCACGATGGTCTCGATCTCTTGACCTTGTAATCCGCCCGCCCCAGCCGCCCAAAGGAATGTGCACTTTAAATGAAAACTTTTTCCCCCTGGGAGCTGGTAGTAGTAAACCTTCTATAAAAAGCCCATTATACAAATCCATTCAGTTCTCAAATGCTTTCTTAGCATGAGAATCTGGTGTTTTTGAGATGTATATAATATGTTCCAAATTACTTTTTGTTAAACCTCACTTAAAAATAATTGAATTTTTTATTTAGTGCTGGAATTACACTAGGTAATTGCCAACTATTCCTAGATTCATGCTTTCATGTAGTGCCCATGTTCCTGTACTTCCTTTTCTTTCAGTAGAGGCAAGGTTTCTAGTATCTTTCCTCTGTTCTTCCAGGTCCAAAGAGAGGAAGTTGTCAGCAGAGAAATCACTGGAAAACATACTAGAAACTGAACCCACATGAAAGGTCTCAGAGCATCTTCAGGTGACTTATGGTCCCAGTGTCACCTCTAGGGTCACCAGCATCTAGGGGTGACACTGGGACCATGTTACCTCTAGGTGCTGGTCTCTTACAGCATTAACACTCATGAAATCTTGTTACTATGAAACTCATAATTTGATTTTTTTCTAAACTTTTTGTTTGTTCTAAGAGTTATTTATTAATGTTTAACTTCCATCACTTATATAGGAAATTTTAAAACATAATTTCATACCATTCTCTTAATTAATTTTAGTAACCTCCCACAGGGCCAAATGGAAACTAGTAGAGAGGGCCACTCATTAAGTCTTTTGTGACTCCCCCCAACCCCCATGCATGGGACAGTTGGGATTTATTGGTTGGTTGGCTCCAGGATGTGCATCCCATTTATTTAATAGAAAAGTTTCCAGGAAATCTTAACATTGCTTTGTTTCCTTTCCAGCTTAACATACAGTCATATCGAATATCCTGACTAGGGCGAGAATTTCTTAGTAAACGAAGGCTGCTATTGAAGATTTTTGTTAGAACAGATGAATTTAAATAGATTTTCTCTAGGTCTGGATGTTGATGACTTCCTAGGCAAAAAATCAAAACCAAAACAAACAAACAAAAAACAAAAAAACATAAAAACTTAGATGAGGTTACACACACACACACACACACACACACACACACACACACACAATATATATATACATATATATGTTAAGGGTTTTTTTTTTAATTTTTAAAAAGGTAGACTGCTAAAAGATAAATTGGACTTAGATCTTATTCCCTGCAACTATGAGAAACATGACATTGTTGGTTGGTAGAAGAGAAAAGAGGATTATAAAAAGGGTATGAAAATCTTTGGGTATGAAAATGGTTATAACATAGAAAAGAGCATTAAAAACTTTGATAGGGAATGCCCTTCATAAAAGACCTCAAGCTCTTGCTCAGGCTCAGGTGGAGAGAAACAGTTTAGCTCAGAAAACAATTGGAGGTATAGCATTTATAATAATTTACATATCCAAAGATGTCCACATCCTCATCTCTGAAACCTGGGAATATGTTAGGTTATATGCAAAGGGGAATTAGGCTGCAAATGGAATTAAGGTTACTAATCAGCTGACTATAAAATAAGGAGATTACCTTGGATTATCTGAGTGAGCCCAGAGTAATCATAAGGGTCCTTAAAAATGTAAAAGATGGAGGCAGAAGACAGAGAAAGAGATATGAAGATGGAAATAGGATCAGAGAGATGCTATGTTGCTGGCTTTGAAGATGGAGGAAGGGAGCCTTGAGCCAAAGAATGCAGGCAGCCTCTTGAAGCTAGAAAAGGGAATTGAATGGATTCTCTTCTAGAAGCTCTAGAAAGAAACATAGCCCTGAAACACCTTGATTTTTAGCCCATTCAGACCCATGTTGGACTTCTGACTTACATAACTATAAAATAGTAAATTTGTGTTGTTATAAGCCACTAAGTTTGTAATAACTTTTTGCAGCAACACAGATAAGAAACAAGGATTTCTTGTCAGAGAGATTGACTCTGAAAAATCTGGTGGCCACAGGCTCGAGGATGTTAAATGTCGGCTGTCCACCTTCATCTTTTTTCTGTTCAGGACATCATGTCCTGTTTGGTTTTGGTCCACACTCTCAGCTCCAGGAAGCATGGCCAGAGCCAGAATGTGACATTGTTAATATTTTCTCCCTCTAATTATGCCAGTTACATTGGATTAACCAGAAAAATTTAATGTGGTACTGTTTGAGAATTATATCCAACCATAATCACTTGAGGGAAAATAGAAATAAGTTCTCTTCCCTGCTGGCTTGGTGGTCTTTGGTAAATATGTGCTTTTGGCAAGTGGACCCAACTGTCACCTACCAGCACTATGGGAATTCTGGATAGGAACATGTGGCGACTGCAAAGCCTTAGCTTGGTGCTTTTGTTAAAGCAGACTCTAAAGGGTTGCTGGCAAAGACTTTGCCGCAGATCATAACCAGGCTGGCTTTCTTTTCTTGAAATAGGATTTATAAGACCTAAGAGATAAAAATGTTGCCATGAAGTAGCTTGTTTTTTTTTATTTCACTTGGCAAAGAGAGGCAAGGACATGCAAATATCCTTTTTTTTTTTTTTTGGGAAAAGAATATAAAATTGCCCAGCAGGTTTTAAAAAAAGTGTGCTTACATTTGGAAACTACAAAACAAAACTGATGAGAAACTGAAATGTAATGGGTGATAACTGAGTAGGGAACTGGACAATTAGAAATTCAGCTTTGATCATCTAAAACAGTGGTTTTGACCATTTTTCAGCAGTTGCTGGGAGGGATTGATCACAAACCCCTGTAAAAATGAACCCCTATAAGAATGGACCCCTGTAAAAACTATGGACCTTCTCTCTAGAAAAAAAGAGAACCTCACAATTTTTTTTCATAAAATTTAGGAACTTCCCAGACTTCTGTAAATTCATCCAGGGACCCTGGGTTCTGATTTCTTAGGCAAAGTGCCCCTAGCATGGTGATAGGGGATGCATAGATGGCCATTATAAATCAGAGACGGGCACTGCTTCTAGCTTTATTATAACTGGAGCACAGATCTTACGTGTGACTCTGAAAAGTAAACCAATCAATTTAACTAAATGAAATTACACTTCATGGTTCATTCAGGTAAATTTAATGGTTTAAAAGTCTCTTGGGACATCTAAAAGGTGAGGATACCGGCTGCTTTGAGTTAATTTTTTCATATTACTTTTCTTTTATTTGAATTTTTTTAACATTTATTTTTTGTGAACTTAGCCCTTGATAATGCAGTCAGGCCCCCGGTCCTGGAGAACACAGTTCTCTTGGCTTTGGCCCCTATTAAAGCTGCCAGTAAGCACCCATTTAGATAGATTGGTATTATGTTGAGTTTTTGTATGCTATAGGAAAAAAAGAAAAGTATTCTTGAAAATGAAAGGATGTGGTGATACGAAATTCGTATTCATTGTATTTGATGTTGCAAAGCATGTTTCAGCAGATTCTTGAAGAGCTCTGCAATAGCAACTTTTTGTGGTTGGGGAAAACAGCCACAGGCTTGTACTGATTCATTAATAATGTATTAATTCATCTTAAACCTGAGACAAATCTAGACTCATGAAGAGTCTGAGTGCTGCCTCCTCTACCCCCATCTACCCATTTCCTCTGTTGTCCGTCATTGTAGCCGCAGCCACTGCAGTATACTAGTAAGCTGTGTTTGCAGTTGGTGGTTTAGCACTGTTAGGAACTAGAAGTGGAAGGGAGTAGCTACTGATGGGCCACCAAGCTATGAGTGCAGGAAACAGGCCAGAGAAAAGAAACAGATGACAGAGGCTTGGAGTGGAAAATAGAAGAAACCTAATAGCAAGAGCGTGAGAGCCAACATACTTAAATAATTTTAAATCTGCGTGAGATGTATGTTGTGGCAAGAGAGACCTTTTTATTTTCTTTCCCTTGGATGAATAGTGTCCTTTCCTTGATCTCCTCTTTAGACAGTTGTGGGTTAAGGGCTGGAAGTGAAGGTTATTCTCCAGGAAAATTTTATAGCATTTGTAACTGTCACGTGGGGCAGGAATACCAGGTACATTTTGCTGTTAATGATGCTTTATGTATCAGCGACTTATTATGGGGATAATGTGGACAATCAAAGAACAGGGAAGGCACAGTCTCCTTCACAGCAAAGGCCTGCAGGGGAGGAGGGCAGCTCTTTTAGGAAAAAGAGCTTTTTCTAGTCATGGAAAAAATAGCCTAGAGAACCAGCCCTCCTAAGTGGAAGCACAGTATAGAGTTCTTGGCTCAGTCTTGATGGCCCCTTCCTTTCCTGCAAGAGAACAAGGAGTTTTTGCCTTGTTGTTTTTGACCTTTATCTTTCCCCTTGAATAAGCAACTTCACAGTGGTAACAAGAACTTTCCAAGGTAGGCTTGGTGGCCGTGACCCAGCTCTCAGATCAGACTTGGCAGAGAGGTGCCTGTCATGGAGGATATTATTCAGAGTAATTAAAACCACACTTCTTGCTGATCTGTGAATACAGTCCAAAGTCTTCACTAAGATTTTCACCAGACATCTGCAGGCTATTTCACCCATGTCATTCTCCTGAGTCAAGGTCAGCTTCTGAACATTTTTTTCATACCTGACCTGTGTTCTTTTGGGTCAGTTACAGAAAAATGCCTAAGATGTTCTGAGGCCAGGGTTTATTAGAAGAGATTCCCAGGGGTCCTTGAGTCGGCAGCTTCGTGTGAGGTCTCTATTTCCTTTACTTCCTCCTTTCTGTTCTTTCACCATCCCCAATAAAATATCTCCTTCCCTACTCTTCCCTCCCCAGCCTTTCTTTTACTCATGGTAGAAGAGGGTATGTATTAATTCATTTAGCAAATGCTTATTACCTACTTTGTGCAGGCTGTGCTCCAGGCTCAGTAGAAGTAGCAGTAAGCAAGATAGAAGAGTAAAACTAGAGTCCTTGCCATGGCCCACAAGGCCCTCAGGATCCGTCCTTATCATCTTGCCCCCACCTTTTTTTTTTTTGTAAAATGGAGTCTCGCTCTATTGCCTAGGCTGGAATGCAGTGGTGCAATCTCGGCTCACTACAACTTCTGCCTTCTGGGTTCAAGCAATTTTCCTGCCTCAGCCTCCTGAGTAGCTGGGATTACAGGCACCCGCTACCTCACCTGGCTACATTTTTTTGTATTTTTTGTAGAGACGGGGTTTCACCATGTTGGCCAGGCTGGTCTTGAACACCTGACCTCAGGTGACCCACCCGCCTCGGCCTCCCAAAGTGCCGAGATTACAGGTGTGAGCCAACACACACGTGGCCTCCATGCCTCATTTTCTATTCGTGCTCACTCAGCTCTGCCCCTCTCTGGCCTCTTAATGTTTCTTAAAAACCTCCTCCTGCCACTGTTCCAAGGCCTTTGCAGTGGCTCTTCCAGCTGCTTAGAAGGCTGTTTTCCTGGAGATCTGCAGGGCCCACTTCCTCACTTTCTGGAGAGTTTACTTAGTTTTCCCATTCACATTGAACCCTCCCGGAATACCCAACCTCTGGCCCTCCATTATACCAGGTCACCCTGACCTGCTTTATTTCTCTCCATTGCACTTTTCACTCTCTGTCTTAATATGTGTTAAATAATTATTGATGTCTGTCTCCCCGCCACTAAAATGTATACTCCATGAAAACGGAGACTTTGCTTTGTCTGCTGCTGTATCTTCAGTGTCTAGAATAGTGCCTGTACATAGTCCTTCATAAATAATCCTTACTGAATGAGGTCTAAATGACTGAAAGAATGAATGATGGAATACATAGATGAAAAGCTCACAATAGCTTGTATGGTAGGGTAGTGATTCAGAGGCTGGTTACTGAATTCTAACTGTCACGGCTAAAATCCCTGCTCCACGAATTAGTTGTGTCTTTGAGGGCATGTTACTTAATTTAAGCCTTTTTGGCCTCATTTTTCTCATCTGTAGATAGGAATAAGAAGAACACTACTCTATAGAATTACAGGAGAACTAAATCAAGCAGTCATGTAAAGCCCTTAGCACATGCCTAACATATAGTAAGTTCCCAATAATTATTAACTGCTATTATTATTGGATTATTTGCCCAAATCAAGTAGAGCCTAAGAGATTCTTCAGGATCACTCCCTTCCTCACCAGACCAGGAAGGGAGTGATCCTGAAGAATCTCTTAGGCTACTGAGACTTTCCTGTTGGCAAGCAAAGGTTAGAAAGGGACCCCATTAGAGAGACCGTCCCTGGGGAAAGCTTTATCTAAGGGTTTCTTAATATACCTGGTCCTCTCCTTCAAACACATATTAAACATTTTATCTTACCAGATAGGCTCCAAGGAATTACAGACATCCCCTCTGGAAATAACTGTTTTTTGTTTAAATATTAGCAACCAGTTAAACATTATATTGACTTTTTTCTTTCTCTTTTCTAGTACTTTTTAGATTGCAGTAAATAATTGCTTAAGGCTACACTTTAGGAGACACTTGCAAATCTTTCTTTTGCCTTGTGATAACAGGAGAAAACCATGTCAAAAGTCATTCTGACAATTTGTATTTTAAGGTTTATGAGCTACCATTTAAAGAAGGGCAGTTATTGATTGGTAAGCCTTCTTAAGATGTTGGAGCTTTGATCTTAAATCCTAGGGAGGCTTTGCAGAAATTGGACTCGACATTGTTGACAGGTTTGTTGGTAGCTATTCTATGGCCATTAATTAAACACACACACTCATACACACACTTTATTTACTACCCGGGAATAAGTGAATTGAACTTGACTTTGATTTCTGGTGGGAAGCTATGAGAAGGTCCAGGGAAACATCAAAGGAACTGTCTTAATCTAATAGGACTGACTCTCAAAGGACCTAGCCTGAACATTGAAGAGTTCTTGATTCCAACACTGGTGTAGTTTCTTTTCTGTAAAGCACTAATTCTCCTTAATGATAAGAAAGTTGCAGGGATGGCCTGGCATCTTGGCTTGTGTCTGTAATCCCAGCACTTTGAGGGACCAAGACAGGAGGATCACTTGAGCCCAGAAGTTCAAGACCAGCCTGGGCAGCAGAGTGAGTTCTCATCTCTACAAAAAAATAAAACAATTAGCCAGGCATGGTAACATGCACCTGTTGTCCCAGCTAATGCCTGTGGTCCCAGCTACTCAGGAGGCTGAGGTGGAGGCTTGCTTGAACCTAGAAGGACGAGGCTACAGTGAGCCATGACTGTGCCACTGCACTCCAGTCTGGGCAAGAGAGTGAGACACTTTCTCAATGGGAAAAGAAAAAAAAATAGGAAATGTGCAGTGGCAAATAATCATCTCCATCCCAGTCCGTTGAGTTCTGTAGGGTTACAGGCTCTCTTATCTCACTTCCAAAAGACTCCTTCGGAACATGTGCATACTTTTGTTTTGCATTTTAATAGTTTATACCTTTAAGATCTCAACTTTAAATCTTAAAACTTTTTTTCTTTTTAATTGTAGGTTTTTGGAATGATCACAGCTGTCTTAAATCTTCTATGCTCCTAGGCTGTTAGAAACGAGGACTTGACACATGTAGAAGTATAAATAGGGCCAGATGCTGCCTTTGCAGAGGCAAATCTGAACCTAGTAGTTGGGAGGTCCATTACTGCATCTGCTTCTGAAACCCCAACAGAGCACTCACAACAAGTACCCACCGCATGCCTGTTGGGTGCCAGCTCTAAAGGGTAGTGAGCAAAAGAAGCAAACATCCTGCTCTGCTGGAGCTTATGTTCTAATGGACAATTAACACAGTAACAAAATTATACAGTATATCAGAAGGTGTCAAAAGCCATAGATAAAAATAAAGGAGGGAAGGGGCTGATGTTACAGTTCGTTTCTATTTTAAATAGAGTGGTCTGGGAAGGCCTCACTGATACAGTGATACCTGAGCAAAGACCCAAGGAGCTGAGAGAGTGAGCCCATGCCACAGGTATGGGAAGAGGCAGCAGCAGGCACAGATTCAGAGTCAGGAGGATGCCCAGTGTGTGGGTGGAGCAGGGAGGAGGCTGGAAAGGGAGTGAGGGCTGAGGAATTGTAGGAGGCGTGAGAGGAGGTCTCGGCAGATCATTTCGGGCCTTTTGAGACACGTAAGACTTTGGCCTTTTCTCAAAGTGAGATGGGAGTCATAGGAGAGTTTCTCTCTCTCTCTTTTTTTTTTTTTTTAAGACACAAGAGTCTTGCTATGTGTTCCCCTGGCTAGACTTGAACTTCTGCGTTCAAGAGATCCTCTCGCCTCAGCCTCTTGAATAGCTGGGATTACAGATATGTGCCATCATGCTTGGCTTTTTAGGGGAGGGTTTTGAGTGGAGGAGTGGCATGATCTGATCTACACAGAGTAGGATTGCTGTGGCTGCTGGGCAAAAGCTGGGGACCAGTTAGGTGGCTGCTGTATTGACTTAGGCTACACTTGATTTACACTATCCAAGATAGTGTAGTTGGAGCCAGGGTGGAAGCAATGGAAGTGATGAGAAGTGTTTGGATTCAGGATATGTTAGGAGGGGAGAGCAAAAGGATTTCCTGATGGGTTGGGTAGAGAAGAGTTGGTATGTCTGTAAGATTTGAGCCTGAGCAACTGGATCATGTGCTCTGCCACACGTGCCTTTTTATCCACAGCCCTTACTGGTCTCCAGGTTATTATCAAGCAGTCACTCTGATTGCGAACCTGTAGACACTCTGGTAGCCAGGAGAAACACCTCTTTGGTCTTCCGAGCCATTGCAGATGGTACCAGGTTAGTTAATGAGACAGGACTTGGCTCACCAGTGTAAGTTACGTAGCCTTTCTTGACACCATCTCATTACACGTTTGGCATCACATTCTGGGGAGGAACTGTGATAGGTGTTGGTGCCATCCAAACATGCTCCTCAGCTCTGAGTCTAAAAAATGCAGGAAAAGAGCAGAAGAGTAGGAGAAGCTAAAGGAAAGGGAAAGAGTAGAGAGATCTCGAAACTTTTAGTGTGAACCACAAACCACTCAAAAGAAGAATATCAGGAGCAGCAAAATGTGTATCTTTCCCTGGTGTTTTCCCTTTTTATTTCTACCTTTCACTTCCCCTTGAAAGATAAAAAGATGTGATATTTCTGCAATAACTGGAGAGGGAACTATTGGACTAACATGGAATGTGACAAAAACAAAGGTTAAGCCCCACATCTCTCCAAGTCATGGAGAGATGGCGGGAGAAGAGTTTATGGATCCCTCTAGTCAGATACACCGAAGATACAGTGGCTCTCCAAGATCCCACTCCTGACTGCACCCACCATATCTCTCCTACTTAAATAAACCACCAAGCATGCTGTGAGAGAGCACAAGGACACAGTTTACTATGATGTTAGCCAGTGATAGAGCTGAAAAATCTCACCCTGTTTGTTTATGAGGAATCTTGTTTCCCCTCCTTGCCTTGCTCACATGGGGTGGAGTAAATCTTAATCTGAGTTCTTATCTCAGGAAGAGCAAAGGGTAGCCCTGGAAGCCTTATAAATAGCAGATGCAGGACAAAATGAAGAGGAAAAGGGAGGGTGGAGACCAGTGGAAAATATCTGTGGGAGGCCAAGAAATCCATAAGGCTGATGAGCTAGAGAAAGGAGCAGGTGGATGGGTGAGCTGGTGCCTAAGGGCGCAAACTGGAACCTACCGGATGGGATGATAGGGAGACCAGATGCACTGGCATTGGGTCAAACCAGATGGTGGGCTGATATTTTTTAAAGGATTTGTAAGTCCTAGGAACAAGGAACCATGAGGGTACTGGGGCCTTGAATCCCATTAGTAGAAGACAAAAGCATGCTCTTTAAAAATGTAAACTCATCAATTATAGAATTTATCAAAACTTTGGGACAGACAACTCACTTGTGAAACTCCAAGGAATCTCTGGATTCTGTATTGATGGAAGGAGAAACGGAAGAAATAGTCTACACATTATAAGTTAATTAAAAACTCCTCCTTAAGAATTTAAAGTACATTTCCTAAGTGTGCATTCCAAACCAAACAAAACTTGATCTATTTGTATGAAATAGGTTGGCTTCCATGTGGAGTTGAGAGAACAGCTAGCAGTGCAAGTAGGGACTGATGAATTATTGAGCAAATTTTGAGCTTATAATGAGAAAACTTTTATAATTTCAGCATCTATTGCTTTCCTAAAAATTGGACCCCTGCACCCCACCTCCGCAGTTGCTGTGTCTAGAGCAGCCTGGCCTCAGTAGAGACACAGCTGCTCTCCTGGTTGTTAAGACATAAGAGTCTTTTTCTGCAGCCCTTGTCTCTATCCCAGCCTTAATTTTAGGTTCCAGAGTTATTTCCATAATAACTATGATGATGGACAATGATAGATCCGAAAAGTCTCACCCTGTTTATTTATTAGGATTAAGGGAGCCACGTCTCCCTTGCATAGACACAGAGCCAGGTTGGACTGGAGGGCTTGGTGCGCTGCAGAGTTCACGAGGATCTGCCTTCTTCATTTCATGTAATAGCTGATTCTCCTGCTGAAAGGAAAACTCTAGTGTAATCTTAAAAAGTCAAATAAATGTTAAGTGTTAATATTAAGAGAACATTTTAAGTAGTGTGATTAGTTGTTAAATGACTTTTCTGTTTAGAATATGCAGATATATCCATTAAGTAACTACCAATAACACAGCATCATTTTCAATGCTATTTCATAAATACGTCTTCCCTTACTTACTTCCGAAAAGTATAACTGTCACTTTATAGTTGAAGTTGAATAGTGCTTTCCACCACTGACTGTTTTTGCTTGCTTGTTCATTATTATCTGTAAAGGTATGGAAACCTGACAAGCCCAAACTGTGAAGAAGATGGAAGCCAAAGTTCATCAGAGTCCAAAATGGTGATCAGGAAGTGAGTCTGCCTTTTCTTTGCATTCTAAACTGTCAGTCAAGACAATTTCTTAAAGTAGTTTACTAGAGGTTTTGATTTCTTTGAATGTTGCCATGATTTTTTTCCCATAATGCATCCAGAGGCTTATTGTTTAATTACCTAACAATACTCATTTATGTATCCAGCAAAAGTATCTCAAGTAACCACTGAGGGCCAGGCACCGCAGCCTGGGCGACAGAGTGAGACCTTGCCTCAAAAATAAATAATAAATAATCCAGAGCTTCTCTGTCCCATGGGGTGTTTTGAGATGAAATAGATTTTTGGGAAGTAGCAGTTTAGAATATTGTACCCTGGATGTGAAGAGTCGTGTTCATTATTTTAAAGTCTCATTCGAATTCATTGTATACCAGGAATCAAACTCCAAGCTAAACTGTTTTAAAGGGTTTTAGAGTTTTAAACATATGAGGCCTTAACAAAGAACTTCACACAGAACTCCCCTGAGGGGTCCATCCTCTGGGGACAATGGTCCTTTCCTAAAGTCTCACAATGATTTGGTGGAAAGTTCGTGACCCTTTTCCTCAGACTGAGTTGCCTTTTAAAAAATTATGCCTGATGAAAATATGCCATTTTGTCTTATAATGGGTTGCTCTGTCTTGCAGATTCTGGAATGTTAAAATCCCTTCTTACTGGTGACCTCTTTCTTCCATCCATTTCCCTTTCTTCTGTCTTTCTCACTGTTTTTTTCCCACATCTTTTGTTGCTTTTCATCTCACTTCACTATTAGTTATTGGCTCTCTTTTTCTGAAACTACCCTTCTCCTAATTATTTCTGTGCCTAGATAGGGTCACTGCCTTGTGTTTGGCTTTTTGAGAGGAAATCAGGGAAGCACCTTCTCCTGTATGTTTGTAATGTATTGCAAATTTCCCGGTCATCCCAGACCTCTGGCATCTGACTTGCAGCAATGATTGAGGGCTTCCTGATGATCGGTAGATGTGTAGGAGGTATGGCAGTGGTTCTCAACAGGGCGATTGCTGTCCGCCAGAGCACATTTGTCAATGCTTGCACACGTTTTGGTTGTCTCAACTTGGTGGAGGGATGCTATTGGCAACTCATGGATAGAGGCCAGGGGTGCTGCTGAACATCCTAGCATGTGTAGAGTAACTCTCCCCCACCCCGACAAGGGATGGTCTGACCTTAAATGTCAATAGTGCCTAAGCAAGAAATGCTGCTGTATGGTGTTGAGGCTCTAGTTCTCAAGTGAAACTGTCTTTATGAATACCTAACATATGTAAAAATAGGAGCAGGCCTATTTGGAAATTTCTTTATCTGTGTCCCTTCTTAAAATTAGCTGAATCAAATGTGGATGTGATCCGGAGGCAGCCACATGGAGAGGGAAGGGCGCTGGTTAGGGAGCCGGGAGAACGTGGATTCTGCTCCTTCTCTGTCACTCACTCTGTCACTTACCCGTCATCTGACCTCGGCTTAGTCACTTCACCTCCCTTCCTTTCAGTTTCTTCACCTGAAAAATGAGTGCTTGGAATAAATGCTCACTGAGGTCCTTTCAAGTTCAGTGATGTCTAAGATAAAATTTATTTAGCTTATTCTTTCTCTCTAAAAAAATTAAAATGAATAGCAGACACAGAGGTACAGTCTACACAGCAGAGTGGACTTTTTAGAGGTGCCTTCCACCACTTTTCTTTGTTGGAAAGTGTGTTACCAGTTTGATGAGACAGGAAGAAATACATACACAAGCTTTGACTGTTACTAGTCATGACATCACAGCTGCTCACTGGGGTCATGAATCAAGAGCTGAGCTAAAGCATTGTCTTGTGGGAGTAAGGCAAGGAGTGGCAAAATGCCCATTGTTTTCCTTTGCTATGAATCTGTTCTCTTGTGATTTCAGGTGGAAAACTGACAGCAGGAATCCAATGACATTAAAGAAGTAAATGTCCTGTTTAGGGCAGTTGCCTTCAGTTTTGCAGACCTGGGTGGAGGAGAGGGTGGGGACAGGGACTCACTATTGGGTTTAACCATGAACAGAAAAATGCCCAAATATTGTTTGTTTTTCCATTTTTGCTGTAAGGCATAGAGCAACCCTTGCATTTTATCCAGGCTCCCAAGTACCAAGTACAATCTTTCCTGTATTTCCAAATATGGATTTAAACCTTTTGGAAGGTAAAAACAACCTTAAAGAAAGAAAACGTGGAAATACAGATGAAGCATTCAAGATGAAAGATGGGTTTCTGATGTCTTGGACCCCAACCGATAGTGTTCTTCGTGCATTTAAAAAAGTATCAGATTGTGCAGGGACTCCCACGTGCGAGTACTTGTAATTCCCGTCCAGAGTTCAGGCTCTGTACAATGTCAGGACCCTCTAAAGTTATCTGGCTAAAACAAGAATGTCTTCCGTTGCAGAGGATTCAACTTCCAAGGCTTCTGGATGTTGGCATCTTTGCCACATGGTGATTTCTGATGTTAGTGCTGGGCTGATGTATATAAGCTGTACCATATTTATTTCTAGGATCCCTAAACTGGCCACTAATTAGCAATTAGGAAACTCACTTTCCATGACAGAAGAAAACATTTCTGCCTGTATTCATTCTACCTGTGCCCTTTTCGTGCTGACATTTTTACACGATAAAATGCTGTGTTTTTGAATAATAAAATCTGAACCAGATGGAAAAAACAAATTGTCAATAGGGCAGATTTATTATAATCATTGAATTCAAAAGTGAAGAGAATGTAAAGAAGGGATATTAACCACATAGAGCCTTTACAACACGAATCTTTATTTTCTAAATTGTGTATATGAGGTGACCATATCTCCTTTGGTATATATATAACTTTATTTAAAGATATTTAAAACTCCTCAGGAAATGATGCTTTATTTCTTTCCTTTAATGAGTATTGTAAGGTTGAAATTGTTTCTGTTTTCTTTAATTGAATCTCATCAGTTTCCTTGTGGAATGCCAAGTTTTGTTTTCTCAAACTCTCTACTATGGTAGCACTTCAAATTGTTGAAACCGTTCTGCTTTCATTTCCACATGTTCAGAAGATACAAATATTGTTTTTGTAATCTTTTCCCAGAAGTTGTAAACAGTGACACCAGATTTCAGTCACTGGTAAAGGATCATGTAAAGAGTAGTAATCCATGACACTGGACACACTTTTTTTTTTTTTTTTTTTT